>NC_087348.1:135376180-135633103 GCF_030014295.1 Loxodonta africana
GCCCATCTCATTTCTTATTCGGGTTATTTGGTTCCTCTCCTGTTTTTCTTTTGTCAGTTTGGCCAGTGGTTTATCAATTTTGTTCATTTTTTTCAAAAAAACTAGCTTTTGATCTTGTTAATTCTTTCAATTGTTTTTATGTTTTCTATTTCATTTAGTTCTGCTCTAATTTTTATTATTTGTTTTCTTCTAGTTCCTGTGAGTTTCTTTTGTTGCTGTCTTTCTATTTCTTCAAGTTGTAGAGATAATTCTTTCATTTTGGCCATTTTTTCTTTTTGTATGTGTGCATTTATTGATATAAATTGGCCTCTGAGCACCGCTTTTGCTGTGTCCCAAAGGTTCTGTTAGGAAGTGTTTTCATTCTTATTGGATTCTATCAATTTCTTTATTCCATCCTTATTTTTTTTTTTTTAATGTCTTCTATAATCCAATCTTTTTGGAGCAGGGTATTGTTCAGTTTCCAAGTGTTTGATTTCTTTTTCCTGCTTTTCCTGTTATTGATTTCCACTTTTATGGCCTCTGGTCAGACAAAATGCTTTGTAATATTTCAATGTTTTGGATTCTGCTAAGGCTTGTTTTATGGCCTAATATGTGGTCTATTCTAGAGAATGTTCCATGTGCACTAGAAAAGAAAGTATAGTTGGTTGCTGTTGGGTGGAGTGTTCTGTATATGTCTATGAGGTCATGTTAGTTGATTGTGGCATTTAGATCTTCCGTGTCTTTATTGAGCTTCTTTCTGGATATCCTGTCCTTCAGCGAAAGTGGTGTGTTGAAATCTCCTAGTATTATTGTGGAGCTATCTATCTCACTTTTCAATGCTGATAGAGTTTGTTTTATGTATCTTGCAGCCCTGTCATTGGGTGTGTAAATATTTAATATGGTTATATCTTCTTGGTGTATTGTCCCTTTAATCATTATATAGTGTCCTTCCTTATCCTTTCTGATGTATTTACCTTTCAAGTCTGTTTTGTCAGAAATTAATATTGCTACTCCTGCTTTTTTTGATTGTTGTTTGCTTGATTTTTTTTCCATCCTTTGAGTTTTAGTTTGTGTTTCTAATTCTAATGTATGTTTCTTGTAGGCAGCATATAGTCGGATCTTGTTTTTTAATCCATTCTGCCACTCTCTGTCTCTTTATTGGTGCAATTAGTCCATTTACATTCAGAGTAATTATGGATAGGTGTGCATTTAGTGCTATCATTTTGATGTCTTTTTTTGTGTGTTGACAGTTTCTTTTTCCCACTTTATTTTATGTGCTGAGTAGATTTTCTTTATCTATTGTCTTTTCCTCATATTTGTTGTTGATTTTGTTTCTGCTGAGTCTGTATTTTTCCCTTGTATTTTATTTTGATGAGTAGGATAGTTTGTCTCCTTTGTGGTTACCTTATTGTTTACCCCTATTTTTCCAAATTTAAATGTAACTTCTATTTCTTTGTATTGCCATATTTTCCTCTCCATATAGAAGGTGTATGATAACATTTCTTACTCCCTCTTTATTATTCTAATGTTGTCTTCTTTTATATGATAACATTGCTGTTACCCTGTTTTGAGGTTTTTTTTTTTTTTTTTTTAATAATCTTGCTTTGTTTTTTTGGATTTCCCCATCTGGGTTGACTTCTGGTTGCTCTGCCCAGTGTTCTAGTCTTGGGTTGATACCTGATATTATCGATTTTCTAGCCAAAGAACTCCCTTTAGTATTTCTTGTAGTTTTGCTTTGGTTTTTATGAATTCTCTAAACTTCTGTTTATCTGGAAATGTCTTAATTTCACCTTTATATTTGAGAGACATTTTTGCTGGATATATGATTCTTGGTTGGCAATTTTTTCCTTCAACTTTTTATATGTCATCCCATTGCCTTCTTGCCTGTGTGGTTTCTGCCTAGTAGTCCAAGCTTATTCTTATTGGCTCTCTTTTCTAGGTGACTTTTCCTTTATCCCTAGCTACCCTTAAAATTCTTTCTTTATCTTTGGTTTTGGCAAGTTCAAGTATAATCTGTCTTGGAGACTTTCTTTTGACATCTGCCTCATGTTCAGTTAGATGAGTATCTTGGATAGATATCTTCTCATCTTTCATGACATCAGGGAAGTTTTCTGCTAAAAAATCTTCAACAATTTTCTCTGTATTTTGTGTTATCCCTCCCTGTTCTGATACTCCAATTACTCGTAGGTTATTTCCCTTGATACAGTCTACCATGATTCTTAAGCTTGCTTCATTTTTTAAAAATTCTTTTATCTGATTTTTCTTCAAACATATGAGTGCCAAGTGCTTATCTTCAAGTTCAGAAATTATGCCTTCCATATGCTCAAATCTGCTTCTCTGGCTTTCTATTGGAGTTGTTTATTTCTTTAATTTTATTGTTAATTTTCTGAATTTCTGATTGCTGTCTGTCTATGGATTTTTCCAGCTTATGAAATTTTTCATTATGTTCCTGAATAATCTTTTTAATTTCTTCAATTGCTTTATCTGTATGTTCCTTGGCTTGTTCTGTGCATTGCCTTATTTCCTTCTTGATATCTTGAAAGGTTCTGCATATTAATGTTTTGTTTTCTGCCTCTGGTAATTCCAGGAATGCACTTTCATCTAGAAGATCCCTTGATTCTTTGTTTGAGAGTTTGTTGAGGTGATTATGGTCTGTTTCTTTATGTGACCTGAAATTGACTGTTTTCTCTGAGCCATCTATAAGTTATTGTATTAGTTTATTTTATGTTTGCTCACTGTGTCATAGCTTCTTGCTTTGTTTTGTTTTGATATGCCCAGATGGGTTGCTTGAGTGAGCTAACTTGATTATTTTCACTTTTGGAGCTCTGATGTCCTCTCACCAGATGGTTAGAGCTGTTCTCAGGTAGATCAGTCTAGGAGTGCATTCAGTTTTCTTGCATGAATTCAGCTCAGGTGTCTAGGTAGCTGATCATCAAGTGTGTGGTGCAGGCTGTGTCCCACACCCTTAGAGGGGCAGGGGTGATTGGTGCAGGTACCTGTACCTGGTTGTAGCAGGTGGTCATACTCTGAACAAGGCAGGGGGCTGAGAATCATCCCCCAAGTGTCTCTGAGGAAAGTGTGCCCCTATTCCCTACAGTGTACAGGTGGGTGGGTTCTTTAGACGGACCATGAGCACCCAATATTTTTGGTTGTAAGGACTGAGAAGTACCAGTTATCCTCGGACCCCTTTTGCGGGTGGCTGGGTGACCTGAGTGGAGCCATCTGTCCTTAGGCCCCTGATATGGGTAGGTGAGGACCCTGTTTAATAGGCAAAGCAATGTCAAACATCAAACACCCACCTTTCCACCGCACAGCTGAAATAGTTGCTGTCTGCCAACAGGGGCCTATTCTCCTGAAATAGGCCCAGAGAGGTCCATGCAGAGGGGAAAGGTTGTCAAAGTCCATGGACCGCTTATGTCTGATCAGGAGCTGCTTCTGTGCTGAGCTTCCCTGGTTAATGGAGCTGGTAATTTAAGATTTTCCCCAGTTGCAAATTTACTCCTTCTCAAAGCCCGTGAGGATAGGTCTAGGCTCTCAACAGGACCTATCTCAGTCCCAGGGAAGTCAGTCACTGAAGCCATCTTGGGAGTGGGGGGGGCAGAGTGGGGGGTGCAGTGAACTATATGAAGGTAATTAGCTTTTGCTGAGAGCGCCATTCTTCTCTGGTTCCGGAGGTCTGGGTAGGCTGTATGGCTGGCTGTTTCTCCCTGAGGAAACTGTGGCCAAACGCTACTACCAACCCACCACTGCAGCTCCTGGGAATGGTGCCTGAGGGCTCCCCATGATTCAGGTCTGGTAACTCCTCTCCACTTCTGAACCATCTCTTCCTCCCCCTCTCCCTCAGTTCTTTTTCTAAGCTTGCCTTTGATACTCAGGGCTCCTAGCTTGTCATAAATATACTTGTTTCACTTGTTTTTTTCAGGTGTTTGTTGTAAAGAGAGCTCACTGGAAGCACCTGTCTATTCTGCCACTTTGGCTCTGCCTCTGGAAATAGGATCTTTTGATTTCTTGATTGCTGCTGCTATGGGTATTGATTGTGGATCCAAGTAAAATGAAATCCTTGGGGGCGGAACCAAGATGGCGGACTAGGCAGACGCTACCTCGGATCCCTCTTACAACAAAGACACGGAAAAACAAGTGAATCGATCACATACATAACAATCTACGAACCCTGAAGAACAAACACAGATTTAGAGACGGGGAACGAACTAATACGGGAAAGCAGCGATTGTTTCCAGAGCCTGGAGCCAGCATACCAGTCAGGTACGGCACAAGCACAGAGACCTGCTCCACCCTCCTGAACTAACCCCGGGAGGGGGCCCAGCCGGTTCCACAGGCGGCGTGGGACACAGCCGGTAGGAGAAGTCCCCGGGAGGCAGTGACTGGTCTTGGAGCAGAAAGAGCAGCATCCGAGCTGGGGAACCGTCCCGCAGGGATTTGGACTGGACGCAGGTAGGCCATAAACACGGAGAGTTGCTCCACCCCCCTGAACTAACCCCGGGAAGGGGACCAGTCGGGTCGCACGGGCGGCGTGGAATGCAGCCGGTAGGAGAAATCCCTGGGAGGCAGCGACTGGTATTGGAGCAGGGAGAACAGCGTCCCAGCCGGGACACTCGGTCACGGCACAAGCATGGGGACCTGCTCCACCCATCTGAACTAACCCCGGGAGGAGGCCCAACTGGTTCTCGGGGGCGACACGGCCACGCGGCTGGAGGGACGAGAAGTCCCCGGGAGGCAGCAACTGATTCTGGAGTCGAGAGTGCACCGTCCCAGTAGGGGAGCCTTGACGCTGGGCGTGGGGCTGGAAGCGGAGGATCTGACCGTGACTCCAGCGGGCCAGACCCCCCGGGGGCAATCTCCACACAGCCAGCACACATAGGCGACGCGCCCGCGGGAATCTCAGATATAATAGTCATTCCAAGCAAGACAAGCAACTCTGGCTGTATTCTGAGGTGCTACTCTCCTATCTCTCTGTTCCCTCCCCCACCCTCCCCAGGCGGCTTCATTAACATCTGAATAGCCTGAGCCAGAGGGAGAACTCTGATAGGGATCTGACTGCATTTTTTTTTTTAGCGGATTTTCTGGAAAAACTAGTTTCCCAGTGATGGCTCGGAGACAACAATCTATATCAAACCACTTAAAGAAGCAGACCATGACAGCTTCTCCAACCCCCCAAACAAAAGAATCAAAACCTTTCCCAAATGAAGATACAATACTGGAATTATCAGATACAGAATATAAAAAACTAATTTAAAGAATGCTTAATGATATTACAAATGAAATTAGGATAACTGCAGAAAAAGCCAAGGAACACACTGATAAAACTGTTGAAGAACTCAAAAAGATTATTCAAGAACATACTAGAAAAATTAATAAGTTGCAAGAATCCATAGAGAGACAACATGTAGAAATCCAAAAGATTAACAATAAAATAACAGAATTAGACAACGCACTAGGAAGTCAGAGGAGCAGACTCGAGCAATTAGAATGCAGAGTGGGACATCTGGAGGACCAGGGAATCAACACCAACATAGTTGAAAAAAAATCAGATAAAAGAATTTAAAAAAATGAAGAAACCCTAAGAATCATGTGGGACTCTATCAAGAAGGATAACCTGCGAGTGATTGGAGTCCCAGAACAGGGAGGGGGGACAGAAAACACAGAGAAAATAGTTGAAGAACTCCTGACACAAAACTTCCCTGACGTCATGAAAGACGAAAGGATAGCTATCCAAGATGCTCATCGAACCCCATTGATCCAAAAAGAAAAACACCAAGACATATTATCATCAAACTCACCAAAACCAAAGATAAACAGAAAATTTTGAAAGCAGCCAGGGAGAAAAGAAAGGTTTCCTTCAAGGGAGAATCAATAAGAATGTGTTCTGACTACTCAGCAGAAACCATGCGCAAGAAGAGAATGGGACGACATATACAGAACACTGAAGGAGAAAAACTGCCAGCCAAGGATCATATATCCAGCAAAACTCTCTCTGAAATATGAAGGCGAAATTAAGATATTTACAGACAAACACAAGTTTAGAGAATTTGCAAAAACCAAACCAAAGCTACAAGAAATACTAAAGGATATTGTTTGGTCAGAAAACCAATAATATCAGATATCAGCACAAAACAAGGTCACAAAACAGAATGTCCTGATATCAACTCAAATAGGGAAATCACAAAAACAAACAAATTAAGATTAATTAAAAAAAAAATACACATAACAGGGAACCATGGAAGTCAATAGGTAAAAGATCACAATAATCAAAAAGAGGGACTAAATACAGGAGGCATTGAACTGCCATATGGAGAGTGATACAAGGCGATATAGAACAATACAAGTTAGGTTTTTACTTAGAAAAATAGGGGTAAATAATAAGGTAACCACAAAAAGGTATAACAACTCTATAACTCAAGATAAAAACCAAGAAAAACGTAACGACTCAACTAACATAAAGTCAAGCACTATGAAAATGAGGATCTCACAATTTACTAAGAAAAATGCCTCAGCACAAAAAAGTATGTGGAAAAATGAAATTGTCAACAACACACATAAAAAGGCATCAAAATGACAGCACTAAAAACTTATTTATCTATAATTACCCTGAATGTAAATGGACTAAATGCACCAATAAAGAGACAGAGAGTCACAGACTGGATAAAGAAACACGATCCATCTATATGCTGCCTACAAGAGACACACCTTAGATTTAGAGACACAAACAAACTAAAACTCAAAGGATGGAAAAAAGTATATCAAGCAAACAATAAGCAAAAAAGAAGAGGAGTAGCAATATTAATTTCTGACAAAATAGACTTTAGACTTAAATCCACCAGAAAGGATAAAGAAGGACACTATATAATGATAAAAGGGACAATTGATCAGGAAGACATAACCATATTAAATATTTACGCACCCAATGACAGGGCTGCAAGATACATAAATCAAATTTTAACAGAATTGAAAAGCGAGATAGATACCTCCACAATTATAGTAGGAGACTTCAACACACCACTTTCGGAGAAGGACAGGACATCCAGTAAGAAGCTCAACAGAGACACGGAAGATCTAATTACAACAATCAACCAAATTGACCTCATTGACTTATACAGAACTCTCCACCCAACTGCTGCAAAATATACTTTTTTTTCTAGCGCACATGGAACATTCTCTAGAATAGACCACATATTAGGTCATAAAACAAACCTTTGCAGAGTCCAAAACATCGAAATATTACAAAGCATCTTCTCAGACCACAAGGCAATAAAACTGGAGATCAATAACAGAAAAACTAGGGAAAAGAAATCAAATACTTGGAAAATGAACAATACCCTCCTGAAAAAAGACTGGGTTATAGAAGACATTAAGGAACGAATAAGGAAATTCATAGAATGCAACGAGAATGAAAATACTTCCTATCAAAACCTCTGGGACACAGCAAAAGCAGTGCTCAGAGGCCAATTTATATCAATAAATGCACACATACAAAAAGAAGAAAGAGCCAAAATCAGAGAACTGTCCCGACAACTTGAACAAATAGAAAGTGAGCAACAAAAGAATCCATCAGGCACCAGAAGAAAACAAATAATAAAAATTAGAGCTGAACTAAATGAATTAGAGAACAGAAAAACAATCGAAAGAATTAACAAAGCCAAAAGCTGGTTCTTCGAAAAAATTAACAAAATTGATAAACCATTGGCTAGACTGACTAAAGAAATACAGGAAAGGAAACAAATAACCCGAATAAGAAATGAGAAGGACCACATCACAACAGAACCAAATGAAATTAAAAGAATCATTTCAGATTATTATGAAAAATTGTACTCTAACAAATTTGAAAACCTAGAAGAAATGGATGAATTCCTGGAAAAACACTATCTACCTAAACTAACACATTCAGAAGTAGAACAACTAAATAGACCCATAACAAAAAAAGAGATTGAAACGGTAATCAAAAAACTCCCAACAAAAAAAAGCCCTGGCCCAGACGGCTTCACTGCAGAGTTCTACCAAACTTTCAGAGAAAAGTTAACACCACTACTACTAAAGGTATTCCAAAGCATAGAAAACGACGGAATACTACCCAACTCATTCTATGAAGCCACCATCTCCCTGATACCAAAACCAGGTAAAGACATTACAAAAAAAGAAAATTATAGACCTATATCCCTCATGAACAGTGATGCAAAAATCCTCAACAAAATTCTGGCCAATAGAATCCAACAACACATCAAAAAAATAATTCACCCTGATCAAGTGGGATTTATACCAGGCATGCAAGGCTGGTTTAATATCAGAAAAACCATTAATGTAATCCATCACATAAATAAAACAAAAGACAAAAACCACATGATCTTATCAATTGATGCAGAAAAGGCATTTGACAAAGTCCAACACCCATTCATGATAAAAACTCTTACCAAAATAGGAATTGAAGGAAAATTCCTCAACATAATAAAGGGCATCTATGCAAAGCCAACAGCCAATATCACTCTAAATGGAGAGAACCTGAAAGCATTTCCCTTGAGAACGGGAACCAGACAAGGATGCCCTTTATCACTGCTCTTATTCAACATCGTGTTGGAAGTCTTAGCCAGGGCAATTAGGCTAGACAAAGAAATAAAAGGTATCCGGATTGGCAAGGAAGAAGTAAAGTTATCACTATTTGCAGATGACATGATCTTATACACAGAAAACCCTAAGGAATCCTCCAGAAAACTACTGAAACTAATAGAAGAGTTTGGCAGAGTATAAAATAAACATACAAAAATCACTTGGATTCCTCTACATCAACAAAAAGAACACCGAAGAGGAAATAACCAAATCAATACCATTCACAGTAGCCACCAAGAAGATAAGATACTTAGGAATAAATCTTACCAAAGATGTAAAAGACCTATACAAAGAAAACTACAAAGCTCTACTACAAGAAATTCAAAAGCACATACTTAAGTGGAAAAACATACCTTGCTCATGGATAGGAAGACTTAATATAGTAAAAATGTCTATTCTACCAAAAGCCATCTATACATTTAACACACTTCCGATCCAAATTCCAATGTCATATTTTAAGGGGATAGAGAAACAAATCACCAATTTCATACGGAAGGGAAAGAAGCCCCGGATAAGCAAAGCACTACTGAAAAAGAAGAAGAAAGTGGGAGGCCTCACCTTACCTGACTTCAGAACCTATTATACAGCCACAGTAGTCAAAACAGCCTGGTATTGGTACAACAACAGACACATAGACCAATGGAACAGAATTGAGAACCCAGACATAGATCCATCCACGTATGAGCAGCTGATATTTGACAAAGGACCAGTGTCAATTAACTGGGGAAAAGATAGCCTTTTTAACAAATGGTGCTGGCATAACTGGATATCCATTTGCAAAAAAATGAAACAGGATCCATACCTCACACCATGCACAAAAACTAACTCCAAGTGGATCAAAGACCTAAACATAAAGACTAAAACGATAAAGATCATGGAAGAAAAAATAGGGACAACGTTAGGAGCCCTAATACAAGGCATAAACAGAATACAAAACATTACCAAAAATGATGAAGAGAAACCCGATAACTGGGAGCTCCTAAAAATCAAACACCTATGCTCATCTAAAGACTTCACCAAAAGAGTAAAAAGACCACCTACAGATTGGGAAAGAATTTTCAGCTATGACATCTCCGACCAGCGCCTGATCTCTAAAATCTACATGATTCTGTCAAAACTCAACCACAAAAAGACAAACAACCCAATCAAGAAGTGGGCAAAGGATATGAACACACATTTCACTAAAGAAGATATTCAGGCAGCCAACAGATACATGAGAAAATGCTCTCGATCATTAGCCATTAGAGAAATGCAAATTAAAACTACGATGAGATTCCATCTCACACCAGCAAGGCTGGCATTAATCCAAAAAACACAAAATAATAAATGTTGGAGAGGCTGCGGAGAGATTGGAACTCTCATACACTGCTGGTGGGAATGTAAAATGGTACAACCACTTTGGAAATCTATCTGGCGTTATCTTAAACAGTTAGAAATAGAACTACCATACAACCCAGAAATCCCACTCCTAGGAATATACCCTAGAGATACAAGAGCCTTCATACAAACAGATATATGCACACCCATGTTTATTGCAGCTCTGTTTACAATAGCAAAAAGTTGGAAGCAACCAAGGTGTCCATCAACGGATGAATGGTTAAATAAATTGTGGTATATTCACACAATGGAATACTACGCATCGATAAAGAACAGTGACGAATCTCTGAAACATTTCATAACATGGAGGAACTTGGAAGGCATTATGCTGAGCGAAATTATTCAGAGGCAAAAGGACAAATATTGTATAAGACCACTATTATAAGATCTTGAGAAATAGTAAACCTGAGAAGAACACATACTTTTGTGGTTACGAGGGGGGGAGGGAGGGAGGGTGGGAGAGGGTTTTTTATTGATTAATCAGTAGATAAGAACTGCTTTAGGTGAAGGGAAAGACAACACTCAATACATGGAAGGTCAGCTCAATTGGACTGGACCAAAAGCAAAGAAGTTTCCGGGATAAAATGAATGCTTCAAAGGTCAGCGGAGCAAGCGCGGGGGTCTGGGGAACATGGTTTGCGGGGACTTCTAAGTCAATTGGCAAAATAATTCTATTATGAAATCATTCTGCATCCCACTTTGAAATGTGGTGTCTGGGGTCTTAAATGCTAACAAGCAGCCATCTAAGATGCATCAATTGGTCTCAACCCACCTGGAGCAAAGGAAAATGAAGAACACCAAGGCCACACAACAACTAAGAGCCCAAGAGACAGAAAGGGCCACATGAACCAGAGGCCTACATCATCCTGAGACCAGAAGAACTAGTTGGTGCCCGGCCACAATCGATGACTGCCCTGACAGGGAGCACAGCAGAGGACTCCTGAGGGAGCAGGAGATCAGTGGGATGCAGACCCCAAATTCTCATAAAAAGACCAAACTTAATGGTCTGACTGAGACTGGAGGAATCCCGGCAGCCATGCTCCCCAGACCTTCTGTTGACACAGGACAGGAACCATCCCCGAAGACAACTCATCAGACATGAAAGGGACTGGTCAGCGGGTGGGAGAGAGACGCTGATGAAGAGTGAGCTAATTATATCAGGTGGACACTTGAGATTGTGTTGGCAACTCTTGTCTGGAGTGGGGATGGGAGGATAGAGAGAGAGGGAAGCAGGCAAAATTGTCAAGAAAGGAGAGACTGAAAGGGCTGACTCAAGAGGGGGAGAGTAAGTGGGAGTAGGGAGTGAGATGTATGTAAAGTTATATGTGACAGACTGATTGGATTTGTAAACGTTCACTTGAAGTTTAATAAAAGTTATTAAAAAAAAAATGAAATCCTTGACAACTTCAATCTTTTTTCTGTTTATCATGGTTTGGCTTATTGGTCCAGTAGTGAGGATTTTTTGTTTTTTATGTTGAAGTGTAATACATAATGAAGGCTGTAGTCTTTGATTTTCCTCAGTAAATGCTTCAAATCCTCTTCACTTTCAGCAAAGTTGTGTCATCTGCATAATGCAGGCTCTAATGAATCTTCCTCCAATTCTGATACCTCATTCTTCTTCATATAGTCCAGTTCCTCAGATTATTTGCTCAGCATAGAGATTGAATAGGTATGGTGAAAGGACACAACCCTGACACTCACCTTTCTTGTCTGTAAACCACTCAGTCTCCCCATATTCTGTCTGAACAATTGCCTCTTGATCCACGTACAGGTTCCTGATAACACAATTATGTGTTCTGGAATTCCCATTCTTCACAATGTTATCCATAATTTGTTATGATCCACACAGTCAAATGCCTTTGCATAGCCAGTAAAACACAAGTAAACATCCTTCTGGTATTCTCTGCTTTCAGCCAGGATCCATCTGACATCAGCAATGATATCCCTGGTTCCACTCCCTCTTCTGAATCTGGCTTGAATTTCATGCAGTTCCCTGTTGTTATACTGATATTCAAATCTATTAATGTCCCGTTTATCTTACCATTAATAAGGACCAGTTATAAAAATATATAAATGGTCACCTAATGGTATTAAAAATATGATATTCAAGTCAGCTATTATAGAGACATCTTTGGTTTAGGGTCTATCAAAACCAATATGCCTATTGTTCATGGGAGACATTCATGATATCTCACTGGTTTCTAGTCATGCTTGTAGAGCAAGTCAAAATTTCACCCAAGCTCCTGTCAGTATTAATTATATAAAATACATACGGGTTGGGACGGGTGTATATCATCGCCATTATTATCAGCAACAGCACTTTTTTTGCATTATCACTAAATCAGTTAAAATTTGTGTTAACTGGGTTAAAAAAAAAACCTGAGTTCAAACTTGTATAATAATTACAGGTGCATGAACCCCTTGTAGAATAAATAAACAACTGACCTAATTAGACAACATCTGGTTTAATTCATGCTCCAGACATAATCACGACAAATGGGATTACAGTTATTGGTGAAATGGTTAAATTATATCCTTGGAACTGGGCTTGAACTCTATCCTAGTTGATTGACAATCCACAAGCTTCGTTGACTTAAAATGTGGGGATATTTCTCATTTATAATACCTCTTGGATGTGAGTCAAGTGCAAATCTGCTCTGTATTATCATCTTTCCTATTTCATTTCTGGTTAGCAGCTCTTATGTTAGCCACTATCATGGCAAATGCATAGGAATATGGATGGAACCAGATAAATGGCACTTAATTCTTCTGCTTGAAGGTGGAATCCTTCACTTCACTCATATTCCATTTGCCCAGCAAGTCATATGGCAAATCCTGACGTGAAAGAGATGAGAAATACCCCGCTACTCAGGATGCACCAAGGATAACCCTCTCCCTTGTTTCTAGGTATAGTGAATTAATCATATATTTCATATACCATTAGGCCTGTATTTGGCTTCCATATCATGTTCTTATATTAGTCGTGGAATCGACTCAAAGGCACTGGGTTGGGATATTAGACAGAATTTACTACAATAATGCATGAAAGACAACCACAGAATCTTAGTGACATGTAATAAAAAGTATTTCATGTAACTCTACAGATCAGCTAGGTTTTGAGTTCAGGTTGTTTCCATGCATCTGTTAATTTTCTTGGACAAGTTGAAGGGGCAGCAGACACTTGAGGCATGTTCATCTCACGGTAGAACTTCAAGATTTCAGAGGAGAAGTCTCTTACAGACTAGGCTGGGAAACACCACACTCACACTCATATCCACATTCCATTAACCAAGCACCACGGCCAAGACTAGTGTCAATGGGTCAGGAAATATACTCCTCCCATGGAGACAGTGTAGATCTATGTGTGTGGGGGCAAGCAGGGGAATAATGTCAATATTTGGTGACTAATAGAATAATCTAATCTACACAAGTTGCATTCACTCATCCAAGAAATACTTTCTGGACACAAATATTTTTTTCGGATACCAAAGCAGGATGTCAAAGTAATGCATTCTAGTTGTTGTTAGCTGCCATCAAGTTGGTTCCGAGTTATGGTGACTTTATGCATCATAAAATGAAATATTGCCATGTCCTGTAACATCTTCATGATCTTTGGTATTTTGAGTCCATTGTTGCAGCTATTGGGTTAATCCGTCTCACTGAGGGTTTCCCCCATTTTGGTTGGCTCTCTAATTTACCAAACATGGTACCTTTTTCTACCAATTGGTTTTTCCTGATGACATGTCCAAAGCAAGCAATTTGAAGTCTCACTGTCTGTCATGGATTGAATTGTGTCCCCCCCAAAATATCTGTCAACTTGCCTAGGTCATGATTCCCTTGTACGATTCTATGATTGCCTATCATTTTACGATCTGATGTGGTTTCGCTAAGTGTTGTACACCCTATCACTATGATGTAATAAGATGGATTAGCAGAAGTTATGTTGATGAAATGTATAAGATCAGGTAGTGTCTTAAGTGAATCTCTTTTGAGATACAAAAGAGAGAAGTGAGAAGAGAGACATGGGGGCCTCATACCACCAAGAAAGGAGTGCTGGAGCAGAGTATGTCCTTTGGGTCTGCACTGAGATGCTCCCAGACCAAGGGAAGATTGATGACAAGGACATTCCTCCAGAGCAGACAGAGAGAGAAAGCCTTCCCCTGGAGCTCACGACCTGAATTTGGACTTGTAGCCTACTAGACAGTGAGAGAATAATTTTTTCTTTGTTAAAGCCATCCTCCTGTGGTATTTCTGATATAGCAGCATTAGATGACTAAGACAGCATCCTAATTTCTAAGGTACACTTTGGTTGTATTTCTTCTAAGACTGAATGAGTAAAAATTCATTCTATTGGGAGTCTATGGTATATTGAATATTCTTCATCAATACTGGAGTTTGCATGCATTGATTCTTTTTCTAGTAGTAGATAGACAGAAATAGATACACATAATTACATATATATATAGTTAGATGGTGCCTTGCTATCTGAAGAAAAATTTAAAAAGTAGGGTAAAAGGACAAGATAGTAACTGGTTCAGGGATGAAATCTCTCTATCATTTCTAGAAGCAGACTGCTCAAAGCAAATGAACTGGCTAAAGCCCTAAAATAAGAGATGAGTTATTATCCAAAGAAGAAACCTCAGCAAAATATAGCTGTAATACAATGAAAGAGCCCAGTGATGTAATAGGAATTGAAGAGCATACAATAATGGAGGCCAGGTGGAGTTGGGCCTTGGTTTAATTTTAAAAGCTTTCCATTCAACTCAGGTTTTTGTAAAATTGAATAGAACCTTAATAAAATCTAACATACTTTAAATGGATTATTCCATGTGCTTTATGGTACAAAGATGGGCACAGTAAGACCATTTAGGTAGATATTACAAAAGTACAGGTGAGTAAGTATGATGACTTGAACCATCAAGTATGGAAAATAGCAAAAGTAGCAAAGTCCTGAAGATAATGAGGAAATGCTGAATAATGCATTCTTTGAGAGAACAGTGGAGTCAGGGATGCTACTAAAGCTTTGGTTGAATAAAGGCATCATTTAACGATAGGGTGAAGATTGAGCAGGAAAATATCCTGGAGAGCGTAATCAACCTTTAAACTTCAAATATGTCAATTCTGAATACTTAATATATATCCTCATGGAGATATTAACTTGGAAGTTGATATTCAACCATGGATTTCAGGGAAGAGAGTCTATTTGGAAATATAAATTTGGTTGTAGAAATTAAACAATGACATAAACTAAAAAAAAAAAAAAACTAGATTTAGTCAAATGAGAAGTCTGTTTATTTAAGTAAGGACACAGCACTGTTCATTTATTACAAAATGTCAGGTATCTGGTAGGGGCTGTTACTTATTTTTTAGTACTACTCTGGCTACTTTTGGGCCTTTACGTACCTACATAAGTTTTAGAATTAGTTTGTCATTTTCTTTACAAATTTTGTTGTGATTTTTATTAGATTTGCATAGGATATATAAACAGTATTGGTGGAATTTAGTCTTCTTAACCATTAACTTTCTATAACTCAAGAATTATTGAGATCTACCTTCACGTCAATATTATAATTTTATCCGTGAAATCCTTGAGTGGATATGTGTGTTCATGAGTGTAGGAGTGTGTGCATGCATGTGTGCGTTCATATACACGCATGTAAGTCTGTTTACAGATATACATTAACAAAATATAATCAATAAAATACCAAAAAAACACTGAATAGAAAATACCTAAACTAGAAAGCTACTGAACCATTAAAATCCAAAGGAAATCGCTGTCATATAATTTTTATGTTACTTTTATCAAAATATCAAGAAACTTGCAATTCTTATACTTTGTAGTATATTTCAGACACAGGGCATAGTGAGGGTAAGGCATTTCCAGGGGCAATCTCTAAGTTCAGCCTTTCCCTATCCCAAATTTCAAGATGAATAGATGTTGATGAGTCAGCAGAAATGTCTTCCCCCCTCTTGTCTGGCTTTCATATATGTGGCGCCTAAAAGCATTCTGTACCTTGTCTGCTGCACCCTTGGACTTGGACCCTGGTGCATGTGCCCCCCTGTGCCCCCCTTTTGCTATGCTTCTGTTTAGACAATGGAGAATATAAAATAGAACAAAAGCATGTGATTAATAATAACCATACAAATTCTAGTTGCATGAGCAAGAACAAGTTACTTAACCTCTCTGAGCCTCAACTTTGTCATCTGTACAATGGCAGTAATAACAGTAACAGATTCAATAGAAGTAATAGGTTTTGACGTTGTGAGGATTAACTAGTTGCCATCCAACTGATTTCATCTCATGGCAAACCCATACTCTGTAGGGCTTTCAATTGCTGTGAACTTTTGGAGGTAGGTCACTAAGTCTTTCTTCTGAGGTGCCTCTGGGCAGATTGAAACCACAAATACTTTGATTAACAGCAAAGAGCTTAATAATTTGTGCAACTAGGGACTCCCTGTGAAAGTTAAGTGACTTATTATAAACAAAATGTGTAGAACACTGTTTGGTATATTGTAGTTACTACTTAATTGTTATCAGAAATTGTTATCAATATATCATGAATATTTATGGCATTATTACTGAAACATTTGATAACAAAGAGAAGAAAAATATAAAGTTGGAAAAGTCTCACATATCCATATTATTTAATACCATAAATAAAATCCCAGAAAATGAATGCTGTCAGTAGATAAAAAAAAAAAAAACTATATTTTAAACATATATTTGTAATTACAAAACTCCTAAGATGGCCCAAAAATAGGACCAGTACAATAATGCATTCATTAAAAAATGTTAAGTAGAGGCGGGACCAAGATGGCGGACTAGGTGGACGCTACCGCGGATCCCTCTTGCAACAAAGACTCGGAAAAACAAGTGAATCGATCACATGCATAACAATCTACAAACCCTGAACAACAAACACAGATTTAGAGATGGAGAACGAACAAATACGGAGAGGCAGCGATTGTTTTCAGAGCCTGGAGCCAGCTTACCAGTCAGCGGATTTTCTGGAAAAACTAGTTTCCCAGTGATGGCTCGGAGACAGCAGTCCATATCAAACCACATAAAGAAGCAGACCATGACAGCTTCTCCAACCCCCCAAACAAAAGAATCAAAATCTTTCCCAAATGAAGATACAATACTGGAATTATCAGATACAGAATATAAAAAACTAATTTACAGAATGCTTAAAGACATCACAAATGAAATAAGGCAAACTGCAGAAAAAGCCAAGGAACACACCGATAAAACTGTTGAAGTACTCAAAAAGATTATTCAAGAACATAGTGGAAAAATTAATAAGTTGCAAGAATCCATAGAGAGACAGCATGTAGAAATCCAAAAGATTAACAATAAAAGTACAGAATTAGACAACGCAATAGGAAGTCAGAGGAGCAGACTCGAGCGATTAGAAGGCAGACTGGGACATCTGGAGGAGCAGGGAATCAACACCAACATAGTTGAAAAAAAATCAGATAAAAGAATTAAAAAAAATGAAGAAACCCTAAGAATTATGTGGGACTCTATCAAGAAGGACAACTTGCGTGTGATTGGAGTCCCAGAACAGGGAGGGGGGACAGAAAACACAGAGAAAATAGTTGAAGAACTCCTGACACAAAACTTCCCTGACATCATGAAAGACGAAAGGATATCTATCCGAGATGCTCATCGAACCCCATTTAAGATTGATTCAAAAAGAAAAACACCAAGACATATTATCATCAAACTCACCAAAACCAAAGATAAACAGAAAATTTTAAAAGCAGCCAGGGAGAAAAGAAAGGTTTCCTTCAAGGGAGAATCAATAAGAATAAGTTCAGACTACTCAGCAGAAACCATGCAGGCAAGAAGGGAATGGGATGACGTATACAGAGCACTGAAGGAGAAAAACTGCCAGCCAAGGATCATATATCCAGCAAAACTCTCTCTGAAATATGAAGGGGAAATTAAGATATTTACAGATAAACACAAGTTTAGAGAATTTGCAAAAACCAAACCAAAGCTACAAGAAATACTAAAGGATATTGTTTGGTCAGAAAACCAATAATATCAGATACCAGCACAATACAAGGTCACAAAACAGAATGTCCTGATATCAACTCAAATAGGGAAATCACAAAAACAAACAAATTAAGATTAATTAAAAAAATAACAATACACATAACAGGGAATCATGGAAGTCAATAGGTAAAAGATCACAATAATCAAAAAGAGGGACTAAATACAGGAGGCATTGAACTGCCAGATGGAGAGTGATACAAGGCGATATAGAATGATACAAGTTAGGTTTTTACGTAGAAAAATAGGGGTAAATAATAAGGTAACCACAAAAAGGTATAACAAATCCATAACTCAAGATAAAAGCCAAGAAAAACGTAATGACTCAACCAACATAAAGTCAAACACTATGAAAATGAGGATCTCACAATTTACTAAGAAAAACGTCTCAGCACAAAAAAGTATGTGGAAAAATGAAATTGCCAACAACACACATGAAAAGGCATGAAAATGACAACACTAAAAACTTATTTATAATTATGCTTAATGTAAATGGACTAAATGCACCAATAAAGAGACAGAGAGTCACGGACTGGATAAAGAAACACGATCCGTCTATACGCTGCCTACAAGAGACACACCTTAGACTTAGAGACACAAACAAACTAAAACTCAAAGGATGGAAAAAAATATATCAAGCAAACAATAAGCAAAAAAGAAGAGAAGTAGCAATATTAATTTCTCACAAAATAGGCTTTAAACTTAAATCCACCACAAAGGATAAAGAAGGACACTATATAATGATAAAAGGGACAATTGATCAGGAAAACATAACCATATTAAATATTTACGCACCCAATGACAGGGCTGCAAGATACATAAATCAAATTTTAACAGAATTGGAAAGTGAGATAGACACCTCCACAATTATAGTAGGAGATTTCAACACACCACTTTCGGAGAAGGACAGGACATCCAGTAAGAAGCTCAATAGAGACACGGAAGACCTACTTACAACAATCAACCAAATTGACCTCATTGACTTATACAGAACTCTCCACCAAACTGCTGCAAAGTATGCTTTTTTTTCTAGCTCACATGGAACATTCTCTAGAATAGACCACATATTAGGTCATAAAACAAACCTTTGCCGAGTCCAAAACATCGAAATATTACAAAGCATCTTCTCAGACCACAAGGCAATAAAACTAGAAATCAATAACAGAAAAACTAGGGAGAAGAAATCAAATACTTGGAAAATGAACAATACCCTCCTGAAAAAAGTCTGGGTTATAGAAGACATTAAGGAGGGAATAAGGAAATTCATAGAATGCAACGAGAATGAAAATACTTCCTATCAAAACCTCTGGGACACAGCAAAAGCAGTGCTCAGAGGCCAATTTATATCGAAAAATGCACACATACAAAAAGAAGAAAGAGCCAAAATCAGAGAACTGTCCCGACAACTTGAACAAATAGAAAGTGAGCAACAAAAGAATCCATCAGGCACCAGAAGAAAACAAATAATAAAAATTAGAGCTGAACTAAATGAATTAGAGAACAGAAAAACAATTGAAAGAATTAACAAAGCCAAAAGCTGGTTCTTCGAAAAAATTAACAAAATTGACAAACCATTGGCTAGACTGACTAAAGAAATACAGGAAAGGAAACAAATAACCCGAATAAGAAACGAGAAGGACCACATCACAACAGAACCAAATGAAATTAAAAGAATCATTTCAGATTACTACGAAAAATTGTACTCTAACAAATTTGAAAACCTAGAAGAAATGGATGAATTCTTGGAAAAACACTACCTACCTAAACTAACACATTCAGAAGTAGAACAACTGAACAGACCCATAACAAAAAAAGAGATTGAAACGGTAATCAAAAAACTTCCAACAAAAAAAAAAGCACTGGCCCAGACGGCTTCACTGCAGAGTTCTACCAAACTTTCAGAGAAGAGTTAACACCACTACTACTAAAGGTATTCCAAAGCATAGAAAAGGACGGAATACTACCCAACTCATTCTATGAAGCCACCATCTCCCTGATCCCAAAACCAGGTAAAGACATTACAAAAAAAGAGAATTACAGACCTATATCTGTCATGAACATAGATGCAAAAATCCTCAACAGAATTCTAGCCAATAGAATCCAACAACACATCAAAAAAATAATTCACCATGATCAAGTGGGATTTATACTAGGTATGCAAAAGAAAAACAAAAAAAGTTGTATGCAAGGCTGGTTTAATATCAGAAAAACCATTAATGTAATCCATCACATAAATAAAACAAAAGACAAAAACCACATGATCTTATCAATTGATGCAGAAAAGGCATTTGACAAAGTCCAACACCCATTTATGAGAAAAACTCTCACCAAAATAGGAATTGAAGGAAAATTCCTCAACATAATAAAGGGCATCTATGAAAAGCCAACAGCCAGTATCACTCTAAATGGAGAGAACCTGAAAGCATTTCCCTTGAGAACGGGAACCAGACAAGGATGCCCTTTATCACTGCTCTTATTCAACATCGTACTTGAAGTCCTAGCCAGGGCAATTAGGCTAGACAAAGAAATAAAGGGTATCCAGATTGGCTAGGAGGAAGTAAAGTTATCACTATTGGCAGATGACATGATCTTATACACAGAAAACCCTAAGGAATCCTCCAGAAAACTACTGAAACTAATAGAAGAGTTTGGCAGAGTCTCAGGTTATAAAATAAACATACAAAAATCACTTGGATTCCTCTACATCAACAAAAAGAACACCGAAGAGGAAATAACCAAATCAATACCATTCACAGTAGCCCCCAAGAAGATAAAATACTTAGGAATAAATCTTACCAAGGATGTAAAAGACCTATACAAAGAAAACTACAAAGCTCTACTACAAGAAATTCAAAAGGACATACTTAAGTGGAAAAACATACCATGCTCATGGATAGGAAGACTTAACAGAGTAAAAATGTCTCTTCTACCAAAAGCCATCTATACATATAACGCACTTCCGATCCAAATTCCAATGTCATATTTTAAGGGGATAGAGAAACAAATCACCAATTTCATATGGAAGGGAAAGAAGCCCCGGATAAGCAAAGCATTACTGAAAAAGAAGAAGAGAGTGGGAGGCCTCACTCTACCTGATTTCAGAACCTATTATACAGCCACAGTAGTCAAAACAGCCTGGTACTGGTACAACAACAGGCACATAGACCAGTGGAACAGAATTGAGAACCCAGATATAAGTCCATCCACGTATGAGCAGCTGATATGTGACAAAGGACCAGTGTCAGTAAATTGGGGAAAAGATAGTGTTTTTAACAAATGGTGCTGGCATACCTGGATATCCATTTGCAAAAGAATGAAACAGGACCCATACCTCACACCATGCACAAAAACTAACTCCAAGTGGATCAAAGACCTAAACATAAAGACTAAAACGATAAAGATCATGGAAGAAAAAATAGGGACAACCCTAGGAGCCCTAATATAAGGCATAAACAGAATGCAAAACATTGCCAAAAATGATGAAGAGAAACCCGATAACTGGGAGCTCCTAAAAATCAAACATCTATGCTCATCTAAAGACTTCACCAAAACAGTAAAAAGACCACCTACAGACTGGGAAAGAATTTTCAGCTATGACATGTCAGACCAGCGCCTGATCTCTAAAATCTAAATGATTCTGTCAAAAGTCAACCACAAAAAACAAACAACCCAATCAAGAAGTGGGCAAAGGATATGAACACACATTTCACTAAAGAAGATATTCAGGCAGCCAACAGATACATGAGAAAATGCTCTCGATCATTAGCCATTAGAGAAATGCAAATTAAAACTACGATGAGATTCCATCTCACACCAACAAGGCTGGCATTAATCCAAAAAACACAAAATAATAAATGTTGGAGACGCTGCGGAGAGATTGGAACTCTTATACACTGCTGCTGGGAATGTAAAATGGTACAACCACTTTGGAAATCTATCTGGCGTTATCTTAAACAGTTAGAAATAGAACTACCATACAACCCAGAAATCCCACTCCTCGGAATATACCCTAGACATACAACAGCCTTCACACAAACGGATATATGCACACCCATGTTTATTGCAGCTCTGTTTACAATAGCAAAAAGCTGGAAGCAACCAAGGTGTCCGTCAACGGATGAATGGGTAAATAAATTGTGGTATATTCACACAATGGAATACTATACACATCGATAAAGAACAGTGACGAATCTGTGAAACATTTCATAACATGGAGGAACCTGGAAGGCATTATGCTGAGCGAAATTAGAGGCAAAAGGACAAATATTGTATAAGACCACTATTATAAGATCTTGAGAAATAGTAAAAACTGAGAAGAACACATACTTTTGTGGTTACGAAGGGGGGAGGGAGGGAGAGGGTTTTTTATTGATTAATCAGTAGATAAGAACTGCTTTGGGTGAAGGGAAAGACAACACTCAATACATGAAAGGTCAGCTCAATTGGACTGGACCAAAAGCAAAGAAGTTTCCGGGATAAAATGAATGCTTCAAAGGTCAGCGGAGCAGGGGCGGGGGTCTGGGGAACATGGTTTGAGGGGACTTCTATGTCAATTGGCAAAATAATTCTATTATGAAAACATTCTGCATCCCACTTTGAAATGTGGCATCTGGGGTCTTAAATGCTAACAAGCGGCCATCTAAGATACATCAATTGGTCTCAACCCACCTGGAACAAAGGAAAATGAAGAACACCAAGGTCACACGACAACTAGGAGCCCAAGAGACAGAAAGGGCCACATGAACCAGAGACCTACATCATCCTGAGACCAGAAGAACTAGTTGGTGCCCGGCCACAATCGATGACTGCCCTGACAGGGAGCACAGCAGAGGACCCCTGAGGGAGCAGGAGATCAGTGGGATGCAGACCCCAAATTCTCATAAAAAGACCATACTTAATGGTCTGACTGCGACTAGAGGAATCCCGGCGGCCATGGTCCCCAGACCTTCTGTTGGCACAGGACAGGAACCATCCCCGAAGACAACTCATCAGACATGAAAGGGACTGGTCAGCGGGTGGGAGAGAGATGCTGATGAAGAGTGAGCTAATTATATCAGGTGGACACTTGAGAGCGTGTTGGCAGCTCTTGTCTGGAGGGGGAATGGGAGGATAGAGAGAGAGGGAAGCTGGCAAAATTGTCACGAAAGGAGAGACTGAAAGGGCTGACTCAATAGGCGAAGAACAGGTGGGAGTACGGAGTAAGATGTATGTAAACTTATATGTGACAGACCGATTGGATTTGTAAACATTCACTTGAAGCTTAATAAAAGTTAATTAAAAAAATACAAAAAAAAATGTTAAGTAAGTGCATATTGTTTGTCAACTGCTGTTTCAGGTCCCATAGAAACATAAGTAAACCATCAGACAAATTCTCTGCCCATCAGAAACTTACAGTCCAATGTAGAAATACACAAAAAATGCATATACAAATAGAGATACAGTAAAAATCAAAGTGATGCTAATGTTTACAAAATGAGCAAGGCATTGAAGTAGAATGTTAATTTATAGGTTAAATTAGTTGGTGAGCAAAGTCCTTTCTTAACAGTGATATCTCAGCAGAGATCTGAATGAAAGGGGAGAGCCAAACAACAGGAAAATATGCAAAAAAAAAAAAAAAAAATACTAGGAGAGAGAACCAACCCCAGTCCAAAGGCCTAGAGAAAATGAAACAAAACGAGCAGGATGCACAGCAGAAATCAAGGGAGAGAGGGGTGCTCTGTAGTGAGGTGAGAGATATGTCCAAAAGATTATCATGGCAGCCTATAGGACTTGGATTTATTTAAAATCTTTGAAAAGATTTGATCAGAGAGACATGTCACCTGAGTAATGTTTTAAGAACTTCCCCCTGGTTGTTGTCTGATTAGACTCTAGAGGGAAAATTGAAGGTTGGGAGAGCAGCTAGGAGGCCCTTACAGTGTCTGAGCAAGCTGTAGTGGCAGCCAGGCCCAGGGTGTTGGCAAGGGAGTAATTTAGAAGGGGGCAGATATGGAATCTATTCTGAAGATACAACCAAGAGAAAGTGTTGTGTATAAGATGTTAGAGAAAGAGAGAAGTCAATGATGACTCCAAATTAGAGAAAAACCCTGACATCACGTCAGTGGGAGATAAACATTTTTGGTAAAAAATAATACAAATTCCCATAGAACACTAAATACAAACATATTAATTTTTTTTTAATAGTCTAGAAGAGGCAGAAAAAAATCTGTAATATGATAAAATGTATACATAGTTTAAATGGAAAATAAAACACTGTTAATGTTTTCCATCAATGTTACAATCAAACATTAAGGATCAAATACTCAACATTTTTCTTGGAAATCGTAGACCTGGATATCATGGCAAACAACACTGGAACCAAAAATATCTCACCTTTGAAAAGCTAGCAAAAACAAATGGTATTTACGTATGATATAATCAACCTGAAACACTATTAGACTCAACTGAAAAATCATATGAACTAAAAAGAATGCTCAGAAAGTATAACTGGCACCCCATTAATATAGATAAAGTATAACCGTGAAGAGTTATAAATTTTATTTTCTCATAAATAAAAAATGCAACAAAATTTATACATTTCCTAAATATAAATTATCAATTTAGATTTAGGAAATGTATTTTGTGATATTTATATAAAACATTTTTTCTTTGAACTCCACTTAAACCAAATGAAACCCATTGTTATTGAGTTGATTCCAACTTACAACAACCCTGTAAGAGAGATGTAACTGCTCAGTAGGATATTCTTGCTGTACTTCTTCCAAGACAGATTTTTTTCTCCTTTTGGCAGTCCACGGTACATTAAATATTCTTCACTAAAACCATTATTCAAAGGCACCAACTCTTCTCTGGTCTTCCTTACTCCTTGTCTAGCTTTCACACACGTATAAGGCAGTTGAAAACACCATGGCTTGGATCAGGCACTCCGTGGTCCTTAAAGTGACATCTTTGCTTTTTAACACTTTAAGGAAGTCTTTTGCAGCAGATTTGCCTAAAGTAACACGTCATTTGATTTCTTGAATGCTGCTTTGATTGTCACTCCAAGTAAAATGAAATCCTTGACAAGTTCAATATTTTCTCCTTTTATCATGACGTTTCTAAGTGGCCTGGTTGTGAGGATTTCTGCTTTCTTTATGTTGAGGTGTAATCTATAATGAAGGCTGTGGTTTTTGACCTTTATCACTAAGTACTTCAAGTCCTCTTCACTTTCAGTAAGCATGGTCTTGTCATCTGCATATCACAGGTTGTTAATGAGTCTTCCTCTAATCCTGATGCCAAATTCTTCTATACAGTCTGGCTTCTCAGGTTACTTGGTCAGCGTACAGATTGAATAAGTATGGTGAAAAGATACAAACCTGATGCACATCTTTCTTAACTTTAAACCATGAAGTATCCCCTTGTTCTGTTGGAACGATTGCCTCTTGATCTATGTCCAAGTTTCTTATGAGCAAAATTAAGTGCTCTAAATTCCCATTCTTTGCTATGTTATCCATAATTGGTTATGATCCACACAGTCGAATGTCTTTGCATAGTCAATAAAACACAGGTAAACATCTTTCTGGTACTCTCTGCTTTCAGCCAGGATCCATCTGACATCAGCAATGATATCCCTCATTCCATATCCTCTCCTGAATTCATCTTGAACTTCTGGCAGTTCCCTGTCAATACACTGCTACAGCCACTTTTGAATGATCTTCAGGAAAATTTTGCTTGTATGTGATATCAATGATATTGTTCAAGAATTTCTGCATTTGCTTGGACCTCCTTTCTTGGGAATAGGCATATATATTGGCTCTCTTCCAGTTGGTTGGCCAGGTAGCTGTCTTCCAAATTTCTTGGCATAGACAAATGAGCACTTCCAGTGCTGCATTTGTTTGTTGAAACATCTCAACTGGTACTCTGTCAGTTCCTGGACCCTTGTTTTTTCCATTCCTTTCAGCATAGCATGGACTTCCTGCAGTACCGTTGGATCTTGATCATATGCTACATCCTGAAATGTTGAACATTGACCAATTAGTTTTGGTATAATGACTCTGTGTATTCCTCCCATCTTTCTCTTGATATTTCATTCAATATTTTGCCCATAGAATCCTTCAACATTGCGACTTGTAGCTTGAATTTTTCTTCAGTTCTTTTGACTTGAGAAATACTGAGAGTTTTCTTCCCTTTTGATTTTCTAGCTCCAGATCTTTGCACAGTTCATTACAATATTTTATTTTGTCTTCTCAAGCTGCCCTTTGGATCTTCTGTTCAGCTCTTCTACTTCTTAATTTCTTCTATTCCCTTTAGCTACTGGATATTTTAGAGCAAGTTTCGAAGTCTCTTTTGACATCCGTTTTGGTCTCTTCTTTCTTTCCTGTCTTTATGATACATATAAACCAAAACCTATTGTCATTGAGTCAATTTTGACAGAGTAGAACTGTCCCATAGGGTTTCCAAAGAGCACCTGGTGGATTCAAACTGCCGACCTTCTGACTGGCAGTCATAGCTCTTAACCACTATGCCACCAGACCAGGGTTTCCTATTTCCTATAGCACTCCTCAAATCAACATGAAAGTATAAAAATTAGCAAAATATATGTCAGGAGAGTCCAGTAGAAGATAAGAAGACACTACTATATTCATGGAAATTTATCTAATTTCACTAAAAAATAAATTTAAATTAAAATGGCAGTTGGAATTCATCATTTTTCCAAATGGTTTACCAGATATTGGAAGATTTAAAAATAGTAATAGTAATGGTCCAAGGGAAAGCAGGTGCCCTCAACCATCGTTGCAAATATGGATTGTGAAACTTTGTGATGATGTATTTGCAGTTTTTTCAATATTTATATTTATGCTAGAAATAATCCAAGTTAGGAATTCATAAAATGCAAATAGACAACTTTACATACTTTTCTTCATTACATTTTATAAGAGGATTTTTTGAATCAAAAAAAAAAAGGAAAGAATTCCCATGACTGTGAATTTCCATCAGTCAGGCATGAGAACATAATGTCTACTTTGAAAGCATGAGGAAAACTTACATTCTAACCTAGAAATATATCTATCAAATATAGCTAGACAAGAATGCATCAGATGCAGGCAGGGCCAAGACAGTGGAGTAGTCAGATGCTTCTGATAGTCCCTCTTACAACAAAGACCTGAAAAAACAAGTAAATTGATTATATATATGACAAGCTAGGAGCCCTGAACATCAAAGGCAAAGTTAAGAAATTGGACTTAGCAACAGAGGGAGGGAGATATGGTTCAGAAGCAGCAAGAAGTTGCCGGACCTAACTCAGTGGGAACCAGCGCCTCTCATCCCTGATCTGCTGGTGTGACTGCAGAGGGGCTGGCAGTAGCTTTCTGTACACAGTTTCCCCAGCCACAGAGAGCCAGTGGCAGAGTCTACTCACACCTCCAGAATCAGAGAAGAACAGCGCTCTCTGCATAAGTGCTAGCATTTAATTCACTGCACAGATCAAATACCTCCCCTTTCAAAAAAAAACTCTCCCCCATTTAACTGATCCATCACCCCACTGTCCCAGGCCCCCGAGCTGGCTTCAGTGACATTCGATTTCCCTGGGCCTGAGATAGGTCCTGGCATGCAACCAGAGCCACTGGAGAAGGAGTAAATTAACAAACAGGGAAAAAATAATCTGATGGCTCCTCTAAGCTGGAAACTCAGGGCAGAAGCATCTCCTGTCCAGGCACAAGTGGTCCATAGACTTTGAATGGCTTTCACCCCTGCATAGAACTGTGTGGCCCATTTCAGGAGCTGGGTTCTTGTTACAGTGCATGGGCGTGTGGCCTAAGGTCTGACTTTAACGGTTTCAGCTGTGCAGTGGCGAGGTGGGTTCTTGATGCTTGACACTGCTCTATTAAGCAGGGTCCTCAACTACCCACATCAGGGGCCTGAGGACTGGTGGCTCCACCTATGCCACCTAGCCACCCATATCAGGGATACAAGGATAAGTGGTGTCTCCCAGTCCTTACAGTTAAAAGTATCGGGTGTCAATGGTATGGCTGCAGAGCCCACCCACTTGTGCACTCTAGAGAACAGGGGCGTGTCTTCCTCACAAACACTCAGGGAAAGGTTGTCAGCCCCCTACCTTGCTCAGAGTGTGACCACCTGATGCAACAAGAGACCTGTGCATACACCAATCACCACTGCTCCTCAAAGACAGTAGGTGAGAGCCTACACCACACACTTGGTGACCAACTACCTGGAAATATGAGCTGAATCCTTACAAGAAAACTGAATGGACTTCTAGGCTCATATATCTGATAACAGCTCTAGCCATCTGGTGACAGGACATTAGAGCTTCAAAGGCTCCATTAATCAAGCCAACTAATTTGAGCAGCCTATTAAGTATTTCAAAACAAAACAAAGCAAGAAGCTAGGACACAGTATGCAAACATACAGAGACAACAGTCAATATAAAATCACATAAAGAAGCAGACAGTGATCATGTCAGCAAGCTTCCAAAGCAAAGAATTGAGGAATCTTCCAGATGAAGATATATTCCTAGAATTACCAGAGATAGAATACAAAATATTAATATACAGAACTCTTCAAGATATCAGGAAAGAAAAAAAATAAAAAAGAGATCAGGCAAAATGCAGAACAAGGCAAGGAACACACAGATAAAGCAGTTGAGGGAATTAAGAAGGTTATTCAAGAGAATAAGGAAAAATTTAATAGGCTTCAAGAATCCTTAGAGAGACAGCAGTCAGAAACTCAGAAGATCAACAATAAAATTTCAGAATTAGACAACTCAGTAGAAAGTCAAAGGAGCAGAATTCAAGAAGGTGAAGTCAGAATTAGTGAGACTGAAAACAAAATACTTGGCACCAATATATTCAAAGAAAAATCAGATAAAAGAATTTTAAGAAATGAAGAAATCCTAAGAATCATGTGGGACTCTATCAAGAGAAATAGCCTACGAGTAATCAGAGTACTAGAACAGGGAGGAAAAACAGAAAATACAGAGAAAATTGTTGAAAATTTGTTGGCAGAAAACCTCCCTGATATCATGAAAGATGAGATATCCATCCAAGATGCTCATCTAACCCCACAGAAGGTAGATCTCAAAAGAAAGATATCAAGACATATTATAGTCAATCTTGCCAAAACCAAAGATAAAAGAGAATTTTAAGAGCAGCTAGGGATAAACAAAAAGTCACCTGCGAAGGACAGTCAGTAAGACTAATCTCGGACTACTCAGCAGAAACTATGCAGGCAAGAAGACAATGGGAGGACATATATAAAGACTTAAAGGGAAAATAATTGCCAGCCAAGAATTATCTATCCAGCAAAACTGTCTCAAATATGAAGGTGAATTATGGCATTTCCAGATAAACAGAAGTTGAGGGATATTGCCAAAACCAAACCAAAATTACAAGAAATTCTAAAGGAAATCCTCCAGTTAGAAACTCAATAACATCAGATAACAATCCAAGACAAGAACAGAGAACAGGGAAACCAGATATCATCCAAGACAGAGAAATCACAAAACTAAATCAAAGCTAAAATGCTCAGAACAGGGAAACAGACATCAGTAAGTAAAAGATGACAACATTAACTCAAAAAAGAAGGACTAAAAGATGTAGTCATAGATCTTTCATATGCAGTATGAAAATAGGGGTAAATATCAAGGTAATCACAAAGGAAAATAACAATCCTGCACATCAAAATAATAATAAAAAAAGAAAAACATGAAGACAGCAAAAACAAAAGCAAAAGCAATAGAAAAGAGGAAAAGACAATACATAAAGAAAAATTACTCAGCACAGAAAATTCAGTGGAAAAAAGAAACTGTCAATAACCCCAAAAAAGTCATCAAAATGACAGCACTAAACTCATACCTAGACATAATTACGCTGAATGTAAATGTACTAAATGCACCAATAAAGAGACAGAGAGTGGCAGAATGGATTAAAAAAAATGATCTGCCTATATGTTGCCTACAAGAGACACACCTTAGACATAAAGATACAAACAAACTAAAACTCAAAGGATGGAAAAGAGACACCAAACAAACAACAACCAAAAAAGAAGAGTGGCAATATTAATTTCTAACAAAATAGACTTTAAAGTAAAATCTACCACAAAGGATAAGGAAGGAGCCTTTTGTGCACCCAATGACGGGGCTCCAAAATACATAAAATGAACTCTAAAAGCACTGAAAACAGAGATGGGCAGCTCTACAATAATAGTAGGAGGCTCCAACACACCATTTTGGTGAAGGACAGAATATCCAGAAAGAAGCTAAATAAAGACAGTGAAAATCTAAAGGCCACAATCAACCAACCTGATCTCATAGGCACATACAGAACACCCCACCCAACGGCAGACAAGCATATTTTCTTTTCCAGTGCACATGGAACATTCTCCAGAATAGACCACATATTAGGTCATAAGCAAGTCTTAACAGAATCAAAAACATCGAAATATCTCGAAGCACCTTTTCTGACTGTAAAGCCATAAAAGTAGAAACCAATAACATAAAGCAAGTGAAAAAAAAATTGAACACACAGAAACTGAACAACACCTTGCTGAAATACTACTGGGTTATAGAAGAAATTAAGGATGGAATAAAGAAATTCATAGAATCAAATGAGAATGAAAACACTTCCTACCAAGACCTGTGGGACACAGCAAAAGCAGTGCTCAGAGGTCAATTTATAGCAATAAATGCACACATCCAAAAGAAGAAAAGGCCAAAATCAAAGAATTATCCCTACAACTCAAAGAAATAGAAAGAAAGCAGCAAAAGAAGTCCTAGGGTACCAGTAGAAACAAAATAATAAAAATTAGAGCAGAATTAAATGAAATAGAAAAAAGAAAAACAATTGAAAGAGTTAACAAGACCAACAGCTGGTTCTATGAAAAGATCAACAAAATCGATAAACCATTGGCCAAATGAACAAAAGAAAAATAGAAGAGAAAGCAAATAACCCAGATAAGAAATGAGATCGGCAATATTACAACAGACCCAACTGTAATTAAAAGAATCCTAACAGAATATTATGAAAAATTGTACTCCAACAAATTTGAAAACCTAGAAGAATTGGATAAATTTCTAGAAACACACTACCTACCTAATCTAACACAAACAGATGTAGAACAACTGAATAAACCTATAACAAAAGAAGAAAAGATAATTAAAAATTCCCAATAAATAAAAGCCCTGGCCCTGATGACTTCACTGGAGAATTCTACCAAACTTTCAGAGAAGTGTTAACACCACTACTACTGAAGGTATTTCAGAACATACCAAAGGATGGAATACTCCCAATCTCATTCTAAAAAAAAAGACACCACAAAAAAAAAAAATTACAGACCAATATTCCTCATAAACTTAGACACAAAAACCCTCAGCAAAATTCTAGCCAACAACATATTGAAAAAGTAATTCACCATGACCAAGTAGGATTCATACTAGGTATGCTGAGATGGTTTAACATTTAAAAAACAATCAGTGTAATCCATCATATAAATAAAAGACAAGAACCACATGATCTTATGGATTGATGCAGAAAAGGCATTTGACAAAGTCCAACACCCATTCATGATAAAGACTCTCAGCAAAATAGGAATAGAAGGAAAATTCCTCCACATAATAAAGGGCATTTATGTAAAGCCAACAGCCAACAGCACCCTAAATAGAGCAAGTCTGAAATCATTCCCCTTGAGAACGGGAACCAGACAAGGATGCCCTTTATCATCACTTTTATTCAACATTGTTCTGGAGGTCCTAGCCAGAGCTGTTAGTCTAGGGGAAAAAAAAAAAAAAAGCATCCAAATTGGTAAGGAAGAAATAAACTATCTCTATTATCTCTATTTGCAGATGATATGATTTTTTACACAGAAAACCCTAAAGAATCCACAAGAAAACTACTGGAACTAATAGAAGATTTCAGCAAAGTATCGGGACACAAGATAAACATACAAAAACCAGTTGGATTCCTCTATATGAGTAAAGAAAAAGTCGAAGAGGAAATCATGAAATGAATACCATTTACAATAGCCCCAAGAAGATTAAATACTTAGGAACAAATCTAACCAGAGACATAAAAGACCTATACAAAGAAAACTATGAGACACTGCTGCAAGAAACCGAAAGAGACCTACATAAGTGAAAAAACATACCTTGTTCTTCAATGGGAAGACTCAAGATTGTGAAAATGTTTATTCTACTCCAAGCAATCTATAGATAAATGCAAGCCTGATCCAAACTCCAATGGCATTTTTTAATGAGATGGAGAAACAAATCACCAAGTTCATATGGAAAGGGAATAGGCCCTAGATAAGTAAAACAGTACTGAAAAATTAGAACAAAGTGGGAGGCCTCACACTACCTGATTTTAGTACATGTCATAACACCAGGGTAGTCAAAACAGCCTGGTACTGGCACAACAGCAGGTACATAGACCAATGGAACAGAATTGAGAATTCAGACATAAATTCATCCACGTATGAGCAGCTTGTATTTAACAAAGGCCCAGAGTCCATTAAATGGAGAAAAGACAGTCTCTTTAACAAATGGTGCTGGAATAACTGGATATCCATCTGCAAAAAAATGAAACAAGACCCATACCTCTCACACCATGCAGAAAAACTAACTCAAAATGGATCAAAGACCTAAATATAAAATCTAAAATGATAAAGATCATGGAAGAAAAAATAAGAAGAACTCTAGTAGCCCTCAAACATAGCATAAACAGTATACAAAACATTGCCAACAATGCACAAACACTGGAAGGTAAAGTCGATAACTGGGAGCTTCTAAAAATGAAACACTTATCCTCATCCAAAGGCCTCACCAAAAGAGTAAAAAGACTACCTATAGACTGGGAAAAAAAATTTTGGCTACAACAAATCCGATCAGTGTCTAAATCTTTGAAATCTACAAGATACTGCCAAACTTCAACAACAAAAAGACAAATAAACCAATTAAAAAATGGGCAAAGGGTATGAACAGAAACTTCACCAAATAAGACGTTCAGGCGGCTAACAGCTACATTAGGAAATGCTCATGATCAATAGCCTTTAGAGAAATGCAAATCAAAACTACAATCAGATACCATCTTACCACAACGAAGCTGGCTCTAATCTAAAAAACACAAAATAACAAATGTTGGAGAGGTTGTGGAGAGACTGGAACACTTATACACGGCTGGTGGGAATGTAAAATGGTACAACCACTTAGGAAATCGATTTGGCGTTTCCTTAAAAAGATAGGAGTACCATACGATCCAGCAATCCCACTCCTTGGAATATAGTGTAGAGAAATAAGAGCCCTACAAGAATAGATATATGCACACCCATGTTCACTGCAGCACCGGTGCAATAGCAAAGAGATGGAAACAATCAAGGTGCCCATCAATACAAATTATGGTATGTTCACACAATGGAATATGATGCAACAATAGAGAAAAACAATGAATCCATGAAACATCTCATAACATGTAGGAATCTGGAAGGCATTATACTGATTGAAATTAGTCAGTTGCAGGACAAATATTGCATGAGACCACTATTATAAGAACTCAGGAAAAGGTTTAAACACAGAAGAAAACGTTCTTTGATGATTACGAGAATGGGGAAGGAGGAAGAGGGATATTCACTAATTACGGAGTAAAAAAAAAAATTTTTTTTTTCTTTTTAAAAAAAAAAATTACGAAGTAGACAAGAATTATTTTAGGTGAAGGGAAGGACAACACCATACAGGGGAAGTCAGCACAACTGGATTAATCCAAAAGCTAAGCAGTTTCCTGAATACAACGAAACACTTTGAGGGACAGAGTAGCAAGGGTGGGGGTCTGGGGACCGTGGTTCAGGGGACATCTAGGTCAACTGACATAACAAATTGTGTTAAGAAAGTATTCCACATCCCACTTTGATGAGTGGTGTCCGGGGTCTTGAAAGTTAGCAAGCGGCCATATAAGATGCATCAATTGATCTCAATCCGCCCGGAGCAAAGGAGAATGAAGAACACCAAAGACTCAGGGAAATAACTAGATGGTGCCCGGTTCCCACCAATGACTGCACTGAAAGGGAACACAACAGAGAATCTCTGATGGAGCAGGAGAAAAGTGGAATGCAGACCTCAAATTCTAGTAAAAAAGACCAGGCTAAATGGTCTGACTGAACACTGGAAGGGCTCCAGAGGTCATGGCCCTTGGACTCTCTGTTAGCCCAAAACTAAAACCATTCCGAAGCCACTTCTGCAGACAAAGATTAGACTGGACTATAAGACATAAAATGGAACTGGTGAGGATTGTGCTTCTTAGCTCAAGTAGACACATTGTGACTGTGTGGGTAGAGCCTCTCTGGAGGCGAGATGAGAAGGCAGAGGGGGACAGGAACTGGATGAATGGACACAGGAAATACACAGGGGAGAAAGAAGGAGAGTGCTGTCACATTGTAGGGAGAGCAACTAGGATCACATTAACCATGTTTGTATAAGTTTTTTGTATGAGAAACTTACTCAAACTGTAAACTTTCACTTAAAGCACAATAAAAAGAATACTTAATATTAAAAAAAAGAATTGTTATCCATACACATTTGCTAAATATTTACTTCTGAAAAACTTGGGTATACCATAACTTCCCCATTACCCTCACTCTGTTTATGATTTTTAAACTAAGCTTAAAAATTTCAAATTAGAACAATTTTATATCTTGCTATTATTATTTCACTTAAAGTAAATTTATTGCCAATCATAGCTTTTATAACAAAATATTAATTCTTTTTCCCTTGCAAATAATTCATTTGATTGGACTATATATATATACATTTTTTCTCAATGAGTCCATTTTATAATTTCTTGTTTATAATTTCTTTTCTTATCCACTCCAAGCCTGTAAATACAATTTACAGAATGTAGTAGCAAGTTTTGATATAGTAGCAAGTTTTGATATAAGACCCTGGATTCACTTTGGAAACCCTGGTAACATAGCAGTTAAGAGCTACAGCTACAAACCAAAAGGTTAGCAGTTTAAATCCACCAGGTACTCCTTGGAAACCCTATGGAGCAGCTCTACTCTGTCGTGTAGGGTTGGTAGGAGTCAGAACCCACTCGATGGCAACGGGTTTTAGGGAACTTACTTTATGCTACATAAAAAAAGAAAATATAGCCACCAATTTACATATTATTTAGATCAACAGTTAGGTTATCAAACACTTATCATTTATTAGTCACTGTGCAGGTCATGGTGCCACAAATAGTGATGTTTATGGTCTCTAGATACCAAAAGAAAAATGAGTAGTGATGGTGAACATTTAGAAATTTATTTCATCTAATAAAAAGTAAATACTTTTTTTCTGATTTTTGATGCTCTATCTGATGCCTATAGCCACGTTTTCTTAGCATTAGAAATATTTGTTTTTCTGTGAAAGTAATTTACAAGTGAGAGCACCTTTCGTGAGGAAAGGGATCATGTGCATCCTCTGAGGGAGGCTGAGGAATATACCCAGCATTGCATAATCCAGTATATTGGCTGATGCCTTATTGTTTTCCTTGGCAATTTGATTGCATACTGACAGAAATAAAACAAATTAAGAGAACAGTTTATTGTGATACACTCAGTGACTATTTTTGAAAGCTGGAAGGATATATTTATTTTTACCTTTCAAATATTTTTGATATGAAAATAAAATGGCAGAAATCTTAATGAAAAGTATAATTTCTGGGATTATATCCTTCTCTTTGGGACTCCTAATTAATTCTATAAAACATGAGAAGAACAAAAGAATTTATTTTGTATTCTCCTGTGTAATTTCCATCTATCCTATATCAGTATTTTTGAAGATTGGGTTACTTCAGAGTTTATGTCTTATTTTGTTAGAAAAAATTTAAAAAACTACCAAATTGTTTTAACATTGGTCTTTACCACTTACACAAATCTAATTCCCCTTCAACATTGAAATTTTACCCTCTGTGTACTTAGCTACATTCCCAAATTTCTCACTGGAATGACAAGATTTTATTAATTTTAGATGAATGGAATCACAAACATGAATTTTTGTCTAGAATGTGGGCAATTAGTTATAATATTCTAGTTTATGCTGTAGTATAACACCAGTGATTTAAAAAAATCTCTGTCATAAAACCACAATAGTGGATTTCTGGATCACGCTGCATGTTATCTTGGGATTTGTCCTCCCTCAGGGACACAGGCTGATGGTGCTTCCCTCATTGTGAAGCAACAGCAGTTTAGGGAAGATGTAAAACCCAAAACCCAGTGCCGTCGAGTCGATTCCGACTCATAGCGACCGTATAGGACAGAGTAGAACTGCCCCATAGAGTTTCCGAGACGTAAAGAACATGGAATTTCACTCACTGGCTCTTAATTCTTGCCATGGGTTACACTTGTCACTTGCACTAATGTTTCACAGTCCACACCTAACTTCAAAGAAAAGGGAAGTGCAATCTAAACTTGAGCCAGGAAAGATGAAGATCAGATGACTAACCCACATTCCTAATCAAGTAGTTCACCCTTCTGGGTCCCAACTCCTCTCCAAAGGAGACAACCAAATGTCCCATTCAGTCATGGAATAAGCTCAAAGCCCAGGATCTCTTGGTGATAAGCAGTCACCAATAAGGTCCATCTTTTATCTGATGACCTGTGAATTATCTAAATTTCCCAGTTATCCAAATATCCAGCATGTCTTGGTTGGACAGGGACAGGATAACAGAAATAAACACTGGTATTAGGAAAGAATGAGATATCCACAGGAATCATGGGCCCCCAGAAGTTCTGAAATTCCATTAGGCAGACATTTAAAGGCCCACTATATTTCTGATGAGGAATAGTCACTGATAAGGCCACTTTTCTGCCTCCTTGGAGTAGTTTTCTCATTTATTTTTTATAGCATTGCCCCGGGTCTTCTCTCTCAGATATGCTTTTTAAAAGATTCATATTACCTTATCTGCCGTGACGAAAAACCCAACAAAAAACCCACTGCCATTGAGTTGATTCTGACTCATAGTCACCCTATAGGACAGAGTAGAACTGCCCCATAAAGTTTCCAAGGAGCGCCTGGTAGACTCGAACTGCCAAGCTTTTGGTTAGCAGCCGTAGCACTTAACCACCACACCACCAGGGTTTCCTATCTACCATGATAATTGTGGAATATACTCTTATGGTTGCTAAAGAGTGTTTTCAACTAACTTTCTGACCATGGTGATTGGAGTCTGTGATAAAGAGACTACCATTTGAAAAATAATTACTGCCTTCTGCTGATCACATGAGGAGCACACTTCTTCACTCCATCACGCATTAACCTAGTTATGTGATAAAGTTTGCTCAACAGCATGTGGCTGAAAGTGTCTGTATACCACTTCCAAGCCTAGAGTTTCAGTGATATTATATTTTCACTTTTCTCTATTCATCATGAGAAGAAAATGTCTCCATTAGGTTGTCTCTTTCAAAAACTTATTTAAGTTTTCTAAGCCTAATTTCCTCATCTAAAAACCAGTTATCAGGAGAAAGATCACTAGCTATTTCAAAAGAGAGAACGAAATTCAGATAAGTGCTTCAATAGGGGATGAAGGAATCAAGGAACCAAACAAGGGAAGCTGAATCAACCTAGAGACTCCCATCAGTATGTTGCTCCCAACACCCAGGAAAACGTCAAACATCAGGACAAGATGGCTTCCAGGACCCCATGGGTGGGGCCCTCATGCAGAACCCAGAACCAAGGTGAGGACCAGCAGACAATATTTGAAACCATGGAGAGTGTGGCTATCTCATTGGAAGCGAAATCATGGCGAGCCATGGTTACTTCCAGGAACTATAGCTGAAGTGGGGAAAGAGAGAAGGAGAAATTTGCTGACTTCTGTCCTATAGCCTTTCTAATCTTCTGACAGTCTTACATTGTGATTTCCTACAAGAAATATGCTGGCAAAGGATCTTGGGAAATGTAGTTCTCCTTGGTATAGAGTCAAATAAAGTCAGTGAAAGTATCTGAAAACCAAGGAGTACTACAAAACATGCTGGCTAGTATGAAAAAATAAAAACCAATCATGTTGAGTCAATTACAACTCATAGCAACCCTATAGGGCGAAGCAGAACTGCCTTGTAGGGTTTTCAAGGAGCAGCTGGTGGATTTGAACTGCCAACCTTTTGGTAAGTGTCAGCTTTTAACCACTGCACCACCAGGACTCCAAGGTAATAATCCAAAAAATAGATCCTGTCTTATATGGTGTGTGTGAGCATCTTCATATGTAGAGTTTTTTTTCTTTAAAATCTGCTTTGTTTAATATTTTATAGCTAAACCATCTTTCCTTTTAATTAATATTTGTCTTACGTATCTTTTTGACCTTTTAAATTTCATATATTCTTTGTCTTTATATTTAAATATGCCTCCTTAAAATTTCACTCAAGTAAAATTTTGCTGAAGATAAAAAATGGCTGCAGCAGTACATCAACAGGAAACTTCCGGAAATTCAAACTGATTCAGAAAAGGATGTGGAAACTAATGGGCTGCGCAGCTACCACAGCCTCCACCAGACTGAGTCCAGCACAACTAGATGGTGCCCAGCTACCAACACCGACTGTTCTGACAAGGATCACAATAGAGGGTCCAGGACAGAACTGGAGAAAAACGCAGAACAAAACTATAACTTACAAAAAAAGACCATACTTACTGGTCTGACAGAGACTGGAGAAACCTCAAGAGTATGGCCCCTAAGCGTCCTTTTAAATCAGTACTGAAGTCACTCCTGAGGTTCACCCTTCAGCCAAAGGTTAGACAGACCCATAAAACAAATCAAGACTAAATGGGCACACCAACCCAGGGGCAAGGATGAGAAGGCTGGAGGGAACAGGAAAGCTGATAATGGGGAACCCAAGGTTGACTAGGGTAGAATGTTGACATGCTGTAGGGTTGGCAACCAATGTCACAAAACAATATGTGTATTTATTGCTTAATGAGATATTAATTTGCTCTGTAAATCTTCATCTAAAGCATAATTTAAAAAAAAGAGAGAAAAATCAAAATATCCACCTGATAGCATTTGGGAATTACTATTATTTCCATCATTGCTATCACATAATAACAAAGACCTGTGCATTGTTAATTATAATTACAATGTTTATTGTGCACTGTCAGGAACAGTACCAAGTACTTTTCATACATTGTTCATTCCATGCCTGTATTAACCCCATGAAGTAGGTGCTATTATCACACCCAGAGTCCTGTGGATAGTAATGGTTAGGAATGTAAACCTAGGTTGAAATTCTTAACCACTGTTACATTAACTTCAGTTCTACTTCTGGCCACGGTGGTTCTGTTTTTGTATATTAATTGATTAAATGTATTGAGGAAGACTGAAACTATAAACCCAGAGAGATAAATTTGAATATGTAAGTATATAGCCAATGGAAGGATTTCAAAGGATAATTGAATCAGGATATTATAATGAAGAAAGATCTGGATCATTAGGATGGTCGACCAAAGAGTAAGAAACACCAACTCTTCAGATGAACTATGTGAGCACTACCCAGCTGGCACGACGGTAAGTTCCATCACTTGTCTTGTCCAAGAAGATGTGACATACTGAAGCCATATACAGCTGTATTTCTGTATGACTTGATTCTGATCCATTGGGCAGACAACCATGTATAATGACTCTGATCTACAAGAAATATGTGCTCTGTGTACTAGGCTTTGGGTACACAGATATATGTTCCCTTTCTTTTCTTTTCTTTTTTAAATAAGTTGTGGTTAAATAAATATTAAAATAAAAAAATCCTGATTTAAAAGAAAAAAAATAAAGAAAATGACATGGAAGGAGGGATATAATTGCTGATGTCCAGTGGATCTTGGCTAAAAGCTGAGAATACCAGAAAGATGTTTATTGTTGTTGTTATCAGGTGCAGTGGAGTCGCTTCCAACTCATAGCGATCCTATGTACCACAGAAAGAAACACTGTCCGGCCCCGTGCCATACTTACACTCGTTGTTATGCTTGAGCCCATTGTTGCAGACACTGTGTCAGTCCATCTCATTGAGGGTCTTCCTCTTTTAAGCTGACCCTGTACTTTACCAGGCATGATGTCCTTCTCCAGGGACTGATCTCTTCTGACAACACGGCCAAAGTATGTAAGATGCAGTATCACTATCCTGGCTTCTAAGGAGCATTCTGGCTGTACTACTTCCAAGACAGATTTGTTTGTTCTTTTGGTATACTAAATATTCTTTGCCAACACCACAATTCAAAGACATCAATTCTTCTTCAGTCTTCCTTATTCACTGTCCATCTTTCACATGCATATGAGGCAATTGAAAATACCACTAATGCTTGGAACCTGAAATATACGAAGTATGAATCTAGGAAAAACAGAAATCTTCAAAAACGAAATGGAACACATAAGCATCGATATCCTAGGCATTAGTGAGCTGAAATGGACTGATATTGGCCATTTTTAATTGGATAACACATAGCCTACTATGCCAGAAATGACAACTTGAAGAGGAATGGTGTTACATTTATCGTGAAAAAGAACATTTCAAGGTCTATCCTGAAGTACAGTGCTGTCAGTGATAGGATAATATCCATAGGCCTATAAGGAAGACCAGTTAATACAACTATCATTCAAATTTAGGCAGTAACCACTAAGAACAAAGTTGAAGAAATTGAAGATTTTTTTCAGCTTCTGTAGTCTGAAATTGAGTGAACGTACAATCAGGATGCATTGGTAATTACTGGTGATTGGAATGTGAAAGTTGGAAACAAAGAAGAACAATTGGTAGTTGGAAAATATGGCCTTGGTGATAGAAACAATGCCAGAGATTGAATGATAGAGTTTTGTGAGACCAATGACTTCTTCATTAAAAATACCTTTTTTCACCAACATAAACGGCGACTATGCACATGGACCTCGCCAGATGGAATACACAGTAACCAAAACGACTACATCTACGGAAAGAGACAAAGGAAAAGCTCAATATCATCAGTCAGAACAAGGCCAGGGGCTGACTGTGGAACAGAAAGATTTTTATATGTTAACTATTGACTATTCAAAGGCATTTGACTGAGTGGATCATAAGAAATTTTAGATAACATTGCAAAGAGTGGGAATTCCAGGACAGTTAATTTTGCTCATGCGGATTCTCTACATAGACCAAGAGGCAGTAATTGGAACACAACAATGGGACACTGCTTAGTTTGAAATCAGAAAAGATGTGCGTCAGGACTGTATCCTTTCACCACACTTATTCAATCTGTATGCTGAGCAAATGATCTGAGATGGACTATATGAAGAAGGCAGCATCAGCATTAGAGAAAAACTCATTAACAACCTGCAATATGCAGAACACACAGCCTTGCCTGTTGAAAGTGAAGAGGACTTGAAGCACTTGCTGATGAAGACCAAAGACTGCAGCCTTCAGTATGAATTACACCTCAAGATAAAGAAAACAAAAATCCTCACAACTGGACCAGTAACCAACCTCATGATAAACTGAGAAAATACTGACGTTGTCAAGGATTTAATTTTACTTTGATCTACAATTAACTCCAATGGAAGCAGCAGTCAAAAAATCAAAGGATGTGTTGAATTTGGCAAATTGGCTGCAAAAGCCCTCTTTAAAGTGTTAAAAAGCTAAAATGTCGCTTTGAGGACTAAGGTGCACCTCACCCAAGCTATTGTATTTTCAGTTGCCTCTTATGCACGTGAAAGATGGACAATGAGTAAGCAAGACCAAAGAAGAATCGATGCCTTAGAATCACGGTGCTGGTGGAAAATATTGAATATAAAATGGACTGTCAAAAGAATGATCAAATTTGTCTTGGAAGAAGTACAGCAAGAATGCTCCTTAGAAGCGAGGATGGAGAGATTTTGTCCCATGTAATCTGGACATATTATAAGGAGGAACCAGTCCCTGGAGAAGGACATCATGCTTAGTGAAGTAGAGGGTCAGCAAAAAATGATGGATTAACACAGTGGCCGCAATAATGGACTCAAACATAGAAATGATAGTTAGATTGGGCGAAATGGGGCAGTGTTTCATTACGATGCACATAGGGTCGCTCTGAGTAGGAACCGACGTGAAGGAACCTAAGAACAACAATTTAAAATACTAAAAGGTTTTCTCCAGTCTAGATTCTTTGCTTGGAACATTTCTATTTACATTTGCTGAAAAACTTGTGTTTTTCAGCTTATTAGTGTTTTTATTTTAAATTAAAAAAATCTTTATATTATCCAATGTAGTGATTTTTAGTTACTTATCTTCTCCGTGTCCCCCCTTCATCTCATTCTTGTCTTCTTTGGATTGATTATTTTTTGCATTTCACAATTTCTTTGTATCATTTAAGGCAATATGCACTTTACTTTTTTATTTTTAGTGATAATCTAGGATAATGTACCATACACTTAATCAAAAACTAATTTTATTACAACTTCATCTACTCAAACAATAAAAGGTATTATATATTTTAACTCATATCTTCACAGCTATTGCTGTCTAAGAAACCACCACGAAACTTGGCGGTTTAAAACAATAAGTTATTATCTCCCCAGGAGTCTGGGTTGAGTGGTTTGGTTCTTTGCTGGAATGTCCATTTTGAAGTTGCAATCAGATACTGGCTGGAGTCATCTGAAAACCTATTGGGCTGGATGTCCAAGAATACTTCTTCACTCCCGTGTCTAGTGCCGCAATGCTGCTCCATGGGACCTCTCTCTCCAGCAGACAATTATGGGCTTTTTATGTGACCTACAAGTTCTTGACTGAGTTCTCAGCCACTCTACTTGGTGCCATTCACTGAGAAAGAATTTTCTGCAGATTTCCTGGACCTACTTGAGGAGCTGGGAGGTTAATTTCTAGCTAACTCAGACAGAATTGTGCTGTCCCTTACATTCCCTGGTATATTCAGAGTTCTTCTGAATCCTCACCTTTAGGGGCCTTGTAGTTTATCTCCTGTTGTCCATGAAACACAGAGCCATGAAAGTTGATACAGCATTGTTTTTTTATTTCCTTTGACTAATATTCTGGTAAAGAAGCTACTTCCTTCTGCCTTATTTTTCTAATTACTGTTTTTATTTGTGTATGTGTGTGTCTGTGGTATATATATGCAGTTCTTTAATGCATGAAAGAAAAACTTAGATCCACATGCCTGTAATCTGTTTCCAAGTCTGTCTATCTATCTGTTCAACTAGCTCTGTGTGTTGGTTATGATACCTCATCTGCCATGTTTCCAGGCACTGAAGTCTCTGTCATGTTATTTTCACATTACTAACTTAAATTTAATCTTGATTATATATATATTTTTAATTTTAGGAATGCTGTTTTTACAGACAGAATAGCTGTATATCAGAGAAGCTAACTTACCCAAGGTACCTGTTCTTAGTTGACTGATCCCAGACGGCAATGCCTGGCCTTCTCACAGAAAAATCTAAGTGGTTTTTCCTCAACCACATTGTTTTTGATTTTTCACTTCTAGAACATCTTAAAACTTTAATCAAAGCCAAAGTGGTAAGACTTCTCTGTAATATAAAATAATTCTAAACAGATAATAATATTATATTCAGAACAATGGTTCCAGATTATATGAAGTAGGGAAAGAGAATTATAACCCCTTTTATTCAAATGTAGTTGATATCTTTATTATGGGTTTTAGGTAACACATATATTCACCTGAGCACTATTCCAGTGTGTGTATATGTGTGTATGTGTGTGTGTGTGTGTGTATCCACAAAGCACAGCAGTTTAAAATAACAATTATTTATTTTGCATATGAATTTGCAATTTCAGCAGGTTTCATCAGGGACAGCTCATCTCTACTCCATGCAACATCAGTGGAAGTGGCTCAACTGGGAGCTGAAAGATACACTTGCATGATGTGCCACCAAGGACTGAAAAATTGGCTTTGAATTTGGCTGGGCTCTCAGCTGGGGGTGTGCAGTAGAAGTCTTGGTTTCTCTCTTTGTCACAGCATGGGGATTCTATAATTGCACCAACACAATTACTCTTCAGACACTTCTTAGAACAGGGAATGGGGCGGCATACAGTCACTTGCAATTCTGCAATTCTGGTAGAAGTTGTTGCCAGCTCCTTAATTAAGATTCAGTGTGATTCTCTGGGAATTATTCTACATGATTTTTGCCTCTGCTTTCTGAGTCACCCTTGCTCTACCATGAGAAAACTGAGTAGTCACCTCAATCAGCTTACTCCTTAGACCAAACTAGTGATATTTCTGTCAGAAAAACATGCTTACAAACATTGTGAGTTTTCCATGAATCTTACTGGAGTTTACTCCATTAGACAAAACCCACAACTACCAACCTTGAGCTTCCTACGACTCTGCTGCACTACAGTGCCCTAAAACATTTTAGTAGTCCTATTTATTTTTAACTAAAGAGAATCTACAAGACTCTCAAGATTTATAGAAGGTCTTTTGTCTCTTTGGATGTTTATTTAAGGCACTGTGTCTTAACTCGTCCTGAAGCCTTAATAAATGATTTTAGAGTCACAACTTGTGTTGGATCTTTGGCCTGAGGCCCTTTCTTAATTTGAGACTTCTTCGCTGAAAGTTTTATTTTTGAATCCACTGTGTACTGACTCCTTTGTACACAATATATTTTTTTCTTCAGCTCATCTCTCTGCTCTTACGTTTTAACATAGGTCATGAAAAGCCAATTAGCATTTTTATATTCTGTCTGGAAGTTTCTTTAACAAATCTTCCCACAGCAACATTTTGCAAATATTTCTTGATATCTTCTTACGTATTTTATGTTTGATGGTCACATTGGGTCCTTATTTCATGTGAATTTATTTTATCTTTATTATGTGATTTAGGATCTACATTTTGTTTTCAAAAGGTATTATCCCCATCAAAATTAATGATTTCCATTATTTATCAAAAATACAAATTATACACGTATCATATGCTATTTATAAACTCAATCAATCATACTTATTGTCAGAGCCCTAATTTCAGAGTAAAAACACCACTGCAAGTTATGACAGGAGGACAAATATAATTTTTAATTAATTTACCATATATAAAAATAATCATATAGGAACAATGCAGCCAGATTGGCAAAGTAAGAGCAAAATAACTTGATACAACACAAAAGAAGAATTTAAATGGGATGAACAAAATAACAAAACAGTATTTTAGAAACGTAACCTGTAACCAGTTTGGTTGCTGCCATTTTGGCAAATTATGCTCAGCATTGATATCAGATAAAATGTTTTTCCAGCCACCTCCTCAAGGCCCCCTTGACTTCTTTGTTTCTCACACTGTATATAAGGGGGTTCAAGACAGGTGTGAAGATGGTATAAAAAGCTGAGACCACCTTATCATGGTCCTCTGAACCGTTAGATTTGGGCCTCATGTAGATAAACATGATGGTGCCGTAGAAGAGTCCCACAACCACCAGGTGAGAGGAGCAGGTCTTAAAGGCTTTTTTCTGCGCTCCAGCTGACTGCATGCAGAGCACTGCAGCCAGGATAAGGCTGTATGAGGCCAAAATGAGAGACAAAGGGATCAAGAGCATCAGAATGCAGCAGACATACATGAAAAACTCAAAAATTGTGGTGTCAGCACAGGCAAGGCTACCAGTGATGGTGCTTCACAAAAAAAGTGATTGATTTCCCATGAGTGACAGTAAGGGAAGCTCAAGGTGGCACCAGCCTGCATCAGCCCATCGATCCCTCCCAGGAGCCAGGAACCTGATGTCATGAGTAAACAGAGCTTCTGACTCATGAGAATGGGGTAGCGCAGTGGGTGACATATGGCCACATAGTGGTCATAGGACATGGCCGTTAAGAGGAAGAATTCACTCCCTCCCAGAGTGAGAAGAAGGAAGATCTGGACTCCATAGCCAGTGGGAGAGATAGACCTAGTGTCTATCAGGTAGTTGGCTGCCATTTTGGGAACGATGGTGGAGACCAGCGGCATGTCCATGAAAGAAAGCTGGCTAAGCAGGAAGTACATGGGCATATGGAGTTGAGGGTCCACATGAATGAGAATGATCATAAGGGTGTTGCCCATCAGTGAGGTGATGAAGATCATAAGCACCATGGCAAACAGGAATAGGTGGATCTGTGTGTGGTTAAAGAGCCCTAGAAGAATGAAGTTGATTCCTGTGGTGCCGTTTGCATTGACCATGGCTCTACTGGTGCCTGAAAGATGTAAGAATGATGCAGAAATGAGATTTGTTTAAAAGGAAGCTTGTACATATCTTTATGAAAACTTGATCAAATGACTTGGGAAATCTCAGACTTGGAGGACTAATTACTACTTTAATCTTCCACTTACAAACAAGATTTTTGCCATAGCATACTACTATCCATCTCTGCTGTTACTATACATTATTTTTTATTCACACAAAATTAGGTAACATACATATACAGTGGTACAAATTATACCTCTATTGTTTTTTAATAATTTGTCAGTATGCCACACTTAATTTACTCATGGCGTTACGAAATGTTACTTATGCAATCCGAGTTCTTTACACTTTGGGTATTTCTATATTGAAGGAAATTCAGGTTTATGCACTTTAGTAGGTATTGAGGAGATATGCCTATAGTTATTACTTTTGCATGTGTTTTAGATATTTGCTTAATGTATTCTCACATGATTTTCTTCAATATCAAGACAAATTAAAATTTCAAAAGTTTCAAAAAAATTACAACCAATAAAACTAAGTTTGATGGGGAAAAAACAAAAGCAAAAATTCTCTATTCCACACTTACATGCAGCCTGTGCTCTAAACACACTAGGCTTTCAGCCACCACAGATACTACTGTAGCCATCACCACATCATTTATATTATCATGACTTGCATTCCGGATCATGGTGCCTACATCTCGTTAAGTTTAGAACCCCCTCAACATTTAAACTTTTATGTATTATGTTCTTAAACAATGCTGCTGGTTTTAATTTATATATCCATTCTAAGGGAGCCCTGGTGGCACAGTGGTTAAGCTTTCCGCAGCTAACCAAAAGGTTGGCAGTTCAAACTCACCACCCACTCCTTGGAAACTCAATGGGGCAGGTCTACTCTGTCCTATAGGGTCAGAATTGACTTGACAGCACAGGTGTTTTGGTTTTATCCATTCAAAAAAAGTTAATAATTTCATAAATGAACATAATTCATATTGCATGCAATTTTCATGTAAATTTGGACATCAATAATCTTATACTTTTAAAAGTAGAAGACAAAAACTAATTCATTAATTATGACTTATCCAAATGATATTCTCATATAATGAACCTGAGGTCCAACATCTCCCACAGGTAAAATACACAGGTACTCATTCACTTTCAGAATAGCTCCTCTTTTCACTAGAATCTATAACTTCCATTTCTTTTACGTCTAAGTATTTTTGGTGGTAGGAATGGATGCACATGTAAATGGATTCACCTATTATACTTAGGTAAGTGGTGTCTTTTGCTCACAAATTCAAATTGTCAAAGAGAGCTGTGAATTCAGGATTACCAACAGTATTATGTTTGGACTTCATTCATAATCTGTGGTGTAAATCCTTTTTTAGTTTTTCTGTAACTTATTTGGAAAACTTTGCAAATTTTGTGAATGGTCTATGATCTTCAGACCTTTAATACATATTAAAATTTTTTGATTCTTAGTATATACCAACAATGACTTTCATATCATTAAAATATGTAGACGTTCCATTTTTCGAAATTGATATAAATATGCTATAATAGTGAACATATTCTTTTATGCTTTGTTCCCTCAAATATATATATTTTGAGCGAAACATATATATATTCAGTTTAATATATTGTTAACTACTGCCAAATTTTATTACATCGTATATATGCAATTTATATATATAAATATACATGTATATATATGCAATGTTTATTTAAGAATACTTAGCTTCTTTCCAGTCTTTTGTTGGTATAACCCATATCCTTGTGCATGTGGCAATATTTTCTCAAGTAAATATTTTACTAGAATATTTTGGGTTTAAGATAATTGCACCTCCACCTTTTACACTCCAGTCAACTGTCAATTTGTGTGATAATTCCTCCACATATTTTACTGTTAGATGCGATAATTAACAGCAATCAAATAAGTGTGAAAATAAATTTAAATTGCATGTCATTTAAGTTACATGGCAGAAACTCTTTTAATCTATTCATCGACCTCTTGGATTTCTTCTGCAAATTCTCTGTGAATATCTCTTATTCATGGTTTCTAGATTGTTTGGCTTTTTCTTAATAATTTAGAGAATTTCCTATGTATTTTGTAATTTATGTATTTAATTATATATATAATTTATATATCTTTATAACTTGTTATTTATATGCATTGTGAATATCTTCTCCAGTTGATTTTATATATTTGACATTTTTGTTATTTTGGACTGTAGTTTTGTATTTTACATTACATATATTTGGGATACTTATATGATATTAATAATTTAATATTAATGTTCTGCGTTTCATTAATAGGCTACCATTTTAAACAATTTCAATGTTATTTGGATCAACTTGTTATTGGTATATAAGTTGTTTGAATCTATGTTCATTGTTGATTTAATATTACATTGTACTGTCTTTGCATGCATGAATATTAAACATATTAAACTCACAAAATGTATTGCTATAGTTCATCTTTTAATGTGTAGTCTCTGATTTTTTTTTAAAACAAAATAAAGGCCTTAAAGGCCACTAAAACATAGGTGTAAAGTAGTCTGTGTCTGTAGATTTTTTTTTTTTTAAATTATGTATTCACTTTCCTATTAGTTTCAGGTAAGCTGTGTTTTCCTATTACTTTTTAAATTCATATGACTTTCTATTTTTAAGGAAACATTTTCCTTTCCTAATCTATTTTCTTTGTTAGCGTTTCTTACTGCATTGGGTGGATGGACAGGTCTGTGTCTCTGGCTGCTGCTGAACTGGAGGTCATGACATGCAAAGTTCATTCACTTAAGCCGGCCCTGGGTCAGGGCACACTGGGTATAGACATACGAGTTACGAGTGGCTTAAATAACACGAAGACTAGGAGTCAGAACTCTAAAGACCTGTCCATATTTTGTTCACAAATACTTGTGAGATTTGGGGAAGGTCACTTACTTTGCTATGAGCCACTCTCCTTGTTTCTAGACTGGAAAATTCGCAGACTTTGGTAGACAGCTGTACTGGAGCACTGGTTTCATTTGTTTCCATTGGGGCTCATTCTCTGCTTCGGCGATTTGATAACCACCTACTAAGGCCCTGAGCTTAAGGGCAGCTTTCCAATGTTTCTCAGATGCCAAGATTCAATGAATATGATTTTGAACGTCTTCTGTAGATTTAAATTTAAGATGAAATTATTTTAAACTAAGAGTATTTGAAATATTATCATATCAGGCATTTTATTTGCTGGACAGTTCATATAATGTGAAATAAATGTATATTTCACATTTAGTCGGCATGAATTACGAAGTTCAGAAAAGTTACATGACTGATCTAATAGTAAACATTTAAACTGGTAGCTGCATTCATCTGAAGATTGTCTGAATATAAAAGTACATATTTAATGGCCAGGTTTCTTGAGTTTGAATGCCTATGCCACTGTTTAGTAGTTGGATAAATTTGAGCAATATGCTTAAACCTCAGTTTCATTATGTACAAAATGAGGTGACATAATAGTATCTACTATAGGATTATTTGATAACTACAAAATAAAATGCATATAAGTACACTGGAGAATGCATGCACAAGAAGGTAGCTCTATAAAGTTATTGATTATTATCATTATTATATTATTATTGGTCATCTATAGATGTTTCCTACCAAAATATTTTGAAAGTAAAATTAGTATTTTCCCATAACTCACATGTAACGTAATGTTACTTATTTCATATCAAAGAACAAAAATATCATTACGTATCAGTCTTCATTTTTCAGCATAAGTGACATGTTTTCTCTGTTCCTTTAGATTTTTCTGTCTGTCCTGTCTACCGTCTATGAATTTATTTTGAACATAGAGGAAACACTCATGACCACGGTAAATTTAATTATTCCAAGGCTATTAGGTTATTTGATTATTAATTTTGCAATGTGTTCTCATGCCTTTAATATTCAATGTGTTATAAGAATTGTAACAGATATCATGAAACTTGTCACAAATTCAATAATGTCTCAAAATTCAATCAAAAAATTTTAAAAGAGCAGGTAAAAAGAGAAAATATTATCTGTATTTCACATCAAAAAGGCAGTTGTTCCCAAGTGAATTCAATTCTTTGTAATTCCACACTACCAAAGTAGAAGAGGGATATGCAGGTCAGATAAACTTCTAGTTGTCTATAATATCTCTGTACAATTTAAAATAGGATAAAAAATTGTTCCCATTTATTTTCTAGTTGTATAAAGTGGGTAATTGCAGAGAGCTCAGAGTACTTTTAGATCCATTGTCACATTTTTCTGTCTACCTCAATGTGGTGTTCCCAGAATTAGCAAAGCTTCCCCTTTCTCAAAGGTACACTCTGTGTTACATACCCATCTGTCCAATATTCTGGCCTGGCACTAGTATGTTCATTTCTTCAATTCAATCCAAAACAATTCCAAGCCAAAATGACTCTTACTTCACATCTGCATGATATAGATGGAGTAACTCAGACATAACAAGGATTTTTACAACTGTAGCAAACAATGTCCTAAGTACTATGTTAACCTTGGATGTGCATTGCCTCATGGAATGTCACAACAATTAAATGAGGTAAACTGTCACTGTTTCAGATTTGCAGATGAAGGAATGGAGAGTTAGAGTAATTTATTTTTCCCTGGTCTCAAAAGTAGGAAGCATGGGTCCAAAATCCTAGTCATGAAAGTAAACTCCCCACAGTTATTTTGGGCTTGCCAGCCAGTTTTTTGTTCCAATTATTATCTTAAAAATAGTGACAAAACTTTTTGAATAAAGCAAACAACATAAAGAATGGGCTCTCAAACACATCGTTGTTGTTAGATGCCATTAAGTCACCTAACACACGGCTACACCGGGCAAAATGCTGCCCAGTCCTGCGCCATTCCCATAATCGGTTGTTGATTGGACTATTGCCATCCATTGGGTTCACTTTGGCTGACTTTTCAGAAGTAGATCGCTCGCCTTTTCTTCCTAGTGCATCTCAGTCTGGGAAATCTGCTGGAGCTCACTGGAGCAACTGTGAGTTCTGTGAAGTTAGGCAGCTCTCTTATAAACTGTGCGTCTCAGGTTAGTGTATTTAAAATGGGTAACTGTCTTACTTTGTAAAAATGAAAAAAGATAGTGCATGTAGAATGTTTAATTAAATTATTTATATTTAGTATGTTATCAATAAAAGATAGCCAACATAAATTTTATCTCTACACAAACTTTTCCCCAAAGAGAAATTCATGAATAGAGAATTTAATAGAATCAGATATATGCATCCATTTACCTTAGAGTCAGAGTGTTAACTAAGACTCAACTTTCCTAAAAAGCTTAGTACAGATCGTCCCCGACTTAAGACATATTTGAGTTACAACGAACTGCCCTATGACTGTCCTTTTTTATCTTTGTACATCTTATTGTTAGTAATATGTACTACATATAACGTTGTAGCACGTAATTTGTTGATGTTATCATTCTCATGCCAATCCCAAAGATAAATAAAGATTGGATTTATAAAGATATTGATAATAGGAGGCAAAAATAATGAATATTTTTTTAAAAATAGATATTCTACTTATATCAGAACTGACATGACAGAGTCTTCAGAATGGAACCCTGTCTTACACTGGGAAATACCTGTAATATTATTTTCATAATTATAATTTGATAAAGATACGTTAGTGCAATATAAGTATGAAAGGATGTTCTTTCTCACTGGAAATTAATACATAGTTTAAACTAAATTTTTATAATTTTTATGCATTCAAACATTATACACTCAATGTTTCTTTATGATATGCATTACTGGTAGGAATGCAATGAAAATTAATCTCAGGGTAAAAGTGAAAAATCCTTTATTAGTCAATTTGGCAATTCGGAGTGAGAGCCAGAGAGCTAGTCTTGTCCCTTGAAGCATTGCCATATGTTGTGGATATCATTCTAAAATATGACTAAAAAAGAAGGGATGGGAGGAGACCCTGTAAACACAAAGGGCTTATTTTGCAAGGTTTTCCACAACGTGCATCCTGAACTATTACAGAACTAATAAATTTCCCATGGAGCACAATATAACAGCTGGAACACTCTTAGATATCATGCTAATTGTATAAACAAATTATAAAAAATGTCTATGGAAGAATATAAAAGGAATAGTTATGATGTTATCAAGTGCAATGCAGGTGCTTTAATTTCTGTGCTTTCCAAATAGTATGATTGTGATATAGTTTTTTAAATTACAGAAATTAAGTGGGCCACAGTGAAAGCATTAGCACACACCATCCCCTGTTGTAAGCACTCAGTCTAGGAGTCGTAGCACTAACCTGCATCAGAGGAGCCACCGTGCAGGAGGTGCGGAATACTCTAAGCCTCTGGTTCCCAGATCACCGTTCGGATCCCCACCACTGCCTCTGTTGCCGGTATAAAATACAAGGCACCTGGCTAAAGCCTTAGGGATTCCTGAGCTTCAGGCTGCAGACATGCTCTTAGGAAAGCATTCGGAAGAATACAGATGACCACATGCTCTCCTCATTTATCACCTCCATACAGGATTATTTTAAAATCTCAGGATATTTGATTTCTGAAGAAAATGGCATGTTTTATCAACCTGCTAAAGTCAGGATGGGATTATTTTGAATTTGATGCTTGCCTTATAATATTATTAGTATTAAATGAGTTACGATGCATAAAGCACTTAACTCATGCCTGGAAAATACACTTAGTCCATAATCCTGTTAACCTAAACTTTCACAATAACTAATGTGTCAAGAAAGAGCTGGTAATGATGTGGGAATAGAGTGGACTTTTAGACACGTCTTACCCAACAAAAGGCCGTGACCAAATTGAACTTTTCCAGTCTTGAAACTTTCTAGCTATATATTTTGGGCCTGTTATATAACCTCTCTGAGCCTGAGTTTAATCATCTGTAAAAGGGGCATCATAATGCCTCTTCCATAGGATTATTTTTAGGGGCTACTGTATAGAATAAGGAGCCCTGGTAGTGCAGTCGTTAAGAGCTCAGCTGCTGACCAAAACGCCAACAGCTCAAATTCACCAGAAGCTCCTTGAAAACTCCATGGGGCAGTTCTACTTTGTCCTATTGGGTCGCTATGAGTTGGAATAGACTTGATGACAATGGGTTTAGTTTTGGTTTCGGGTATAGAATAAATATAAAGCACCAGATCTATCAAACAAGTATAATTTCAGTATCTCCTTTCTTCTCTGCTTTAGCAGGATATGTTGACTTATGAACTGACGTACAGTAATGAGAGTTTTTTTTTTTAATGTCTTTATCTTGCAACAGAAAACAGTAAAAATCAGTTACCATTGAGTTACCTCTGACTCATGGCAACCCTGTGTGTGTCAGAGTGGAGCTGTGCTCTGTAGAGTTTTTAATGGGTGATTTTTCAGAAGTAGATCACCAGGTCTTTCTTCCAAGGTGCCTTTGGGTGAACTTGAACCTCCATCTTCTCAGTTAGCATCTGAACATGTTAACTGTACCACCCAGGGGCTCCGCTCCAGGAGATTATACAGTATAAGTGTTTGCACCACTCAGGAGCTCCAATATGGGAGGTTATACGATGCTGTGCTACATAATCAAAATATAATAAGCATTAACTGATTGATTTGTTACAGCTCTGCTTATGAACTGGTTAAGGGTTAAGAAAATGGGCTGAATTATTGCAGTGCAATGAATCACTTTTATACGGCTTTCTTGCCCTGGTCTTGTAACTTCACAAAATGATTGTCTGGGCCAAAATTTTGCAAGGTATTAGTAGATTTACTACAAAACTAGTGGATTGAAAATTCACTTAATGGGATTGTACCCTTTGTGGTCCAACAAGGAGATTGGTCGCTGTTCCTATTCTGTTAGGCTTATATAAGGGCCAAATCCACAGAGGTTCTGGGGCCCCTCACTACTATCAAAAAGAGTGTAGAGTGGAGTGCATCCTTTGGACCCAGGGTCCCTGCACTTAGAACTCCCTATATCAAGAAGAGAGAGTTGTAACAGTGAAGACAGGGATGGTGGGCTTGCTGGTCCATAGAGAGAGAACTGAGTGTCTTTGTGCAGGGGTGTGCCTCCTACTAAAGTACTGCAACACTTGTACCTGCGGGACAGAGACCTGAGTGTGGCTGGTGTAATTTGCTTCCTTCCCCCTTCGGGCATCGTGGTGGGAACAATACATTCCCTCATGCAGGGTAGGCCTTGGTATCATGGCAGCAAGACAGAGAACCACTCTGGCCTGGGTAGCATGGTAGGAGGCAGCAGCATAGGTCAAGAAGGGCCCAGTGGCAGAGGCTCACGAGATCCTGTGCAGGGGTCTTTCCATTAGTGAAGCAAGGCCCAGTGAGGCCCAGGGGTAGAACAGAAGCCTTGGAAGCCATGCAGGTATCCCAGGTAGCATGGTGGTAGCCAGAGGCAGTGGTGACATGAAGACAACATTTGACCAGAAACACAATGTGTCAGTACAGTGATATTAGAAAGAATATGAGTAGTTTGGAAAAGAATAAGCAGATCTGCTTTGAGAATTTGTTTTACTGTTTACTGTTTGCTTTCTAGAAATAATAATAGTGGCTTTCACTTTGCCAATATTGTGTAAATGTCTTGATCACAGATGGCCGTAGCACTCATGGAATGGTTGATGCCAGTGGTTGTACATGCCTCATTCCTAGTTGTCTGCTAGTTTGAGGCACATCCTGTTTGCATGTGCAATGTGGTTAGATAGACAAACCACACAATTATATTATATAATTATACTAGGATTGTCAAACCAATCTATGAAGGGATATTTGAATTTTATTTTCAAATAGGCATATACCTATGGATATAGTCAATAATATGAGAAAAAAGAAAACGGAAGTAGAAATATAAGTCAAATTCTGGTAACCCTGAATAAATTAATTAAAAGAGAAAATAATAATATTAAAATCAATAACAAAAATCAGAACAGTTAATATTTATTGAGTTATTAATTTCTGACAAAACAATAATAGTAGGAGACTTCAACACACCACTTTTGGTGAAGGACAGGACATCCAGAAAGAAGCTCAATAAAGACACGGAAGACCTAAATGCCACAATCAACCAACTTGACCTCATAGACATATACAGAACACTCTGCCCGACAGCAGCCAAGTATACTTTCTTTTCTAGTGCACATGGAACATTCTCTAGAAGACTACATATTAGGGCATAAAGCAAGCCTTAGCAGAATCCAAAACATTCAAATATTACAAAGCATCTTCTCTGACCATAGGGCCATAAAGGTGGAAATCAATAACAGGAAAAGCAGGGAAAAGAAATCAGACACTTGGAAACTGAACAAAACAAAAGACTGGATTCTAGAAGGCATTAAGGATGGAATAAAGAAATTCCAATAAGAATGAAAACACTTCCTGTAAAAACGCTGGGATACAGTGAAAGCAATGCTCAGAGGTCAATTTATATCAATAAATGCACACATACAAAAAGAAGAAAGGGCCAAAATCAAAGAATTATCCCCACAACTTGAACAAATAGAAAGAGAGCAACAAAAGAAACTCACAGGCTCCAGAAAAAAGAACAAATACTAAAAATTAGAGCTGAACTAAAAGAAATAGAAAAAAAAATGAAAAGAATTAACAAGACCAAAAGCTGGTTTTTTTGAAAAAATTAACAAAATTGATAAACCACTAGCCAAACTGACAAAAGAAAAACAGGAGAGAAACCAAATAACCTGAATAAGAAATGAGATGGGCAATATTACAACAGACCCAACAGAAATTAAAAGAATCATATCAGATTTCTGGGAAAAATTGTACTCTGACAAATTTGAAAACCTAGAAGAAATGGGTGAATTCCTAGAAACACACTGCCTACCTAAACTAACGCAAAAAGAGGTAGAACAGCTAAATAGACCCATAACAAAAGAAGAGATGGAAAAGGCAATCAACCCCCCCCCCTCCACCCCAAAAAAGCCCTGGTCCGGACAGCTTCACTGCAGAGTTCTACCAAACATTCAGAGAAGAGTTAACACCACTACTACTAAAGGTATTTTAGAGCACAGAAAAGGACAGAATACTACCAAACTCATTCTATGAAGCCACCATATCCCTCATACCAAAACCACGTAAAGACACCACAAGAAAAGAAAATTACAGACCTATATCCCTCATGAACTTAGATGCAAAAATCCTCAACAAAATTCTCGCCAACAAAATTCAACAACATATCAAAAAATAATTCACCATGACCAAATGGGATTCATACCAGGTATGCAGGGATAGTTCAACATTAGAAAAACAATTAATGTAATCCATGATATAAATAAAACAAAAGACAAGAATCCTATGATTTTATCAATTGATGCAGAAAAGGCATTTGACAAAGTCCAACACCTATTCATGATAAAAACTTGAGCAAAACAGGAATAGAAGGAAAATTTCTCAACATAATAAAGGGCATTTATATAAAGCCAACAGCAAACCTCACCCTAAATGGAGAGAGCCTGAAAGCATTCCCACTGAGACTGGGAACCAGAAAAGGATGCCCTTTATCACCGCTCTTACTCAACATTGTGTTGGAGGTCCTAGCCAGAAAAATTAGGCTAGATAAGGAAATAAAGGGCATCCAGATTGTCAAGGAAGAAGTAAAAGTATCTCCATTTGCAGGTGACATGATCTTATACACAGAAAACCCTAAGGAATCCTTCAGAAAACTACTGAAACTAATAGAAGAGTTCAGCAGAGTATCAGGATACGAGATAAGCATACAAAAATCAGTTGGATTCCTCTACACCAACAAAAAGAACATTGAAGAGGAAATCACCAAATCAATGCCATTTACCGTAGCCCCCAAGAAGATAAAATAATTAGGAATAAATCTTACCAGAGATGTAAAAGACTTATACAAAGAAAACTGCAAAACACTTCTGCAAGAAACCAAAAGAGACTTACATAAGTGGAAAAACATACCTTGCTCATCGATAGGAAGACTTAACATTATAAAAATGTCTATTCTGCCAAAAGGGATCTATACATTTAATGCAATTCCAATCCAAATCCCAACGGCATTCTTTGATGAGATGGAGAAACAAATGACCAACTTCACATGGAAGGGAAAGAAGCCCCGGATAAATAAGGTATTACTGAAAAAGAAGAACAAAGTGGGAGGCCTTACTTTCCCTGATTTTACAACCTATTATACCACCACGGTAGTCAAAACAGCCTAGCACTGGTACAACAACAGATACATGGACCAATGGAACAGAATTGAGAATCCAGATATAAATCCATCCACATATGAGCAGTTGATTTTTGACAAAGGCCCCAAAACAGTTAAATGGGGGAGAAGACAGTCTTTTTAACAAATGGTGCTGGCATAACTGGATATCCATCTGCAAAAAATGAAACAAGACCCATACCTCACTCCATGCAAAAAAAGTGAGCTCAAAATGTATCAAACACCTAAATATAAAATCTAAAAAGGTAACGATCATGGAAGAAAAAATAGGGACACTGTTCGGAGCCCTAATACATGGCATAAATAGTATAGAAAACATTATTAAAAATGCAAAACAAAAACTAGATAACTGGGAGCTCCTAAAAATCAAAAACCTATGCTCATCCAAAGACTTCACCAAAAGAGTAAAAAGGCTTACAGACTGGGAAAAAGTTTTCAACTATGACATTTCCAATCAGCGCCTGATCTCTAAAGTCTACATGATACTGCAAAAACTCAACTGCAAAAAGACAAATAACCCAATTAAAAAATGGGCAAAAGATATGAATAGACACTTCACTAAAGAAGACATTCAGGTAGCTAACAGATACATGAAGAAATGTTCACGATTATTAGCCATTAAAGAAATGCAGATCAAAACTACAATGAGATTTCATCTCATTCCACCAAGGCTGGCGTTAATCCAAAAAACACAAAATAGTAAATGTTGGAGAGGCTGTGGAGAGATTGCAACACTTATACACTGCTGGTGGGAATGTAAAATGGTACAAGCACTTTGGAAATCAATTTGGGTCTTCCTTAAAAATCTAGAAATAGAACTACCATAGGATCCAGCAATCCCACTCCTTGGAATATATCCTAGAGAAATAAGAGCCTTTACACAAACAGATATATGCACACCCATGTTTATGCAGCACTGTTTACAATAGCAAAAAGCTGGAAGCAACTGAGATGCCCATCAACAGATGAATGGATAAATAAATTATGGTATATTCACACAATGGAATACTATGCATCGTTAAAGAACAGCGAGGAATCTGTGAAACATTTCATAACATGGAGGAACCTGGAAGGCATTATGCTGAGTGAAATTAAGCAGTTGCAAAAGGACAAATATTGTATAAGACCACTATTATAAGAACTTGAGAAATAGTTAACTGAGAAGAAAACATTCTTTTGTCATTACGGGAGGGAGGGAGGGCGGGAGAGGGGTTTAGATAGTAGATAAGAACTATTTTAGGTGAAGTGAAAGACAGCACACAATACAGGGGAGGTCAGCACAGTTGGACTAAACCAAAAGCAAAGAAGCTTCCTGAATAAACTGAATGCTTCGAAGGCCAGCGTAGCAGGGGCAGGGGTCTGGGGACCATGGTTTCAGGGGACATCTAAGTCAGTTGGCACAATAAAATCTATTAGGAAAACATTCTGCATCCCACTTCGAAGAGTGGCATCTGGGGTCTTAAACGCTAGCAAGCAGCCATGTAAGATGCATCAATTGGTCTCGACCCACCTGGATCTAAGGAGAATGAAGAAGACCAAGGACACAAGGTGATTACGAGCCCAAGAGACAGAGAGGGCTACATGAACCAGTGACTACATCATCCTGAGACCAGAAGAACTAGATGGTGCTCGGCTACAACCCATGACTGCCCTGACAGGGAACACAACAGAGAACCCCTGAGGGAGCAGGAGAGCAGTGGGATGCAGACCCCAAATTCTCATAGAAAGACCAGACTTAATGGTCTGACTGAGATTAGAAGGACCCTGGTGGTCATGGCCCCCAGACCTTCTGTTGGCCCAGGACAGGAACCTTTCCTGAAACCAACTCTTCAGACATGGATTGGACTGGAAAATAGGTTGGAGAGGGACGCTGGTGAGGAGCGTGATTCTTGGATCTGGTGGACACTTGAGACTATGTTGGCATCTCCTGCCTGAAGGGGAGATGAAAGGGTGGAGGGGGTTAGAAGCTGGTGAAATGGACATGAAAAGAGAGAGTGGAGGGAGAGAGCGGACTGTCTCATTAGGGGGATAGCAATTGGGAGTATGCAGCAAGGTGTATATAAGTTTTTTTGTGAGAGACCTATTTGATTTGTAAACTTTCACTTAGAGCACAATAAAAATTATTTAAAAAATATTGAGAAATTACTGAGTGAGCTACATCGTTCCTAACAGTCTATTTGCATGATTTCATCGAAGCAGATTCATGAAGATGTTATTTTTAGCTCCCACTGACTTTTGATGAAACTGGATCTTAGTAAAGTTAAGTTACTGCCCAAGGTTAAAACCTTAATAAGATTAGACTAGGAAAATGGTCTGGTGGTCTACTTCCAATAATTAGCCAATGTAAAACTTATGGATCACAACAGAACATCGTCTGACTCACTTCCTTTGGACAAACCATTAGGAGGGATCAATCTAATGCAGGACCTCATGCTTGGGGAAATACCGGGCCAGAGAGGGTAAGGGAGACTTTGTTGAGGCAGACTGGCGCAATAGCCACTATAGTCATTGCAAAATTGTACTTGTTTAATTAATTATTTTAATACATTTTTTACTGCAGTAGAGATATTTTAATTTTATTGAAGTTTGTAAATAGATACAGTTAAACAAAAAGTCATAGTACAGTGAGATGAATTAACTCAAAGGGAAGAGACCTGAGTACAAATATCCTAGAAGAAGAAAGAGAATATTTTTTGACATCTGGGAGCTGACCTGGCACTATCAATTAGGTTTTTGTATTGCCAGGAGCTGGCCTTGATGTCTGCCTGTTGAACAGACATGGTTTTACAAAATATCAATACGGAAGACAGGAAAAAGATTCTCCAAAGGTGTCCTTGTCTCAATCCCTGGAATCTGTGAATATGTTAAGTTACATGGCATAGGAGAATTAAGATTGTACATGGAATTAAAATTGTTAATCAGCTGACCTTAAGAAAGAGTATCCTAAATTATCCAGGTGGGTTCATTGTAATCCCAAGGGCCTTAAAAGTGGGAGAGGGAAGAGGAAGAGAGAATCAGAGATAGCAGTGTGAGAAGGACTCAGCTCAAAATTGTTGGCTTTGAAAAAAGAGGAAGTGGATTGTCATGGATTGAATTGTGTTCCCCAAAAATGTCTGTCAGCTTAGCTGGGCCATGAGTCCCAGTATTGTGTGATTGTCCATCATTTTATGTGATTTCCCTGTGTTGTAAATCCTGTCACTATGATGAAATGAGATGAATTAGTGGCAGATATACTGATGAGATATACAAGTTTGGATAGTGTCTTAAGCCAATCTCTTTGAGATATAAAAGAGAGAAATGAGCAGAGAGATAGGGGGGCCTTATACCACCAAGAAAGCAGTGCTGGGAGCAGAGGATGTCCTTTGCACCTGAGGTTCCTGTGCTGAGATGCTCCCAGACCAAGGGAAGACTGATGCATCACAAGGACCTTCCTTCAGAACTAACAGAGAGCAAAAACCTTCCCCTGGAGCTGGCACCCTTAATTTGGACTTCTAGCCTACTGGACTGTGAGAAAATAAGCTTCTCTTTGTTGAAGCCATCCACTTGTGGTATTTCTGTTATAGCAGACTGGAAGACCAAGACATGGATCATGAGTGAAGGAATGTGGTTAGCCTCTAAAAGGTGGAAAGGCATGGAAACAGCTCTCTTACAGAGCCTCCAGAGGAAAGAGAACCTTATGAACACCTAGATTTTAGCCCAGTGAGAACAATCTCAGAATTCTTACTTTCAGAACTCTAAGATAATAAATTTTGTTAAATGAGTGGTAATTTGATACAGCAGAAATAGGAAACTAAGAGGTGTGGCCAAGATGGTGGGATAGTCAGACTCTTCCTGTTGTCCCTCTTACAACAAAGACCTGAAAAAACAAGTGAATTGATTATATATAACAATCTAGAAGCCCTGATCATAAAAGACAAAGCTGAAGAGTTGGATTGAGTGGCAGGGAGAAGGAGGGATAATTCAAAAACAGCAAAGAAGTGCCAGTTGTTAGGTTGCCAGTGCCCTGCTGACTAGGTCATCCTGTGCCTGCAGGCTGAGGTGAGCAGTAGTGTTTGGGATGCACCTCACCATGTTGGGTGAAGCTGGGCAGCAGCGAGTCTGCACACACCTCTGGAGCTAGGTGGAAGCAGCGCTGGACCTGCAAACGTTAAGTGCAAACATCTAACCTAGCACTGGGAGGCAAAATAAATTCTACTCCCAGAGTTTCACAGTGGAGAACTGGTTACTTTCCCTCACCTACCCCCACCCTGCTCTGCTCTGAAACCAGTCTGGCAGTATTCAACAACTGTCACTCCCCCTAAGCCAGGAACTCGGGGTGAGTCAGGAGGCCCTGCCCCTTCATTGAGCCACTGGCATGAGGGGTCCGCAGACTTGCAGAATCCTTTACTCCTGCCTAGACCTGTGTGCACTGGGTCAGTGGGTTTAGACCTGTGTGGGCTGATTCAACACCACATGCCATCATTATCATAACAGCAGGGCATACACCTGAAGCCCATTTTCAACTTCAGCAGCCAAGGAGGAGCTGCAGACTCATGACATTTGACATGGCCCTGCCTCTTAAGCACAGAACCTCAGCCACCTACCCCAGAGGCCTGAGGGCTGGTGGTAACATTCACTTCATCTAAACCAAAAAAAAAAAAAAACCAAACCCCGTGCCGTCGAGTTGATTCCGAATCATAGTGACCCTATAGGACAGAGTAGAACTGTCCCATAAAGTTTCCAAGGAGCACCTGGTGGATTCGAAATGCCAACCCTTTGGTTAGCAGCTGTAGCACTTAACCATTACACCACCAGGGTTTCCTCACTCCGTCTAGCCACTCGTGTAATAGGGGTCTGAGAATAAACGGTGTCTCCCATTCCCTACAGTCAAAAGGACTGTGTGCCCAAGGACCAGCTGCAATACCCCTCACTACATGCTCTAGGGAAAAAGGAACACACCCTCACCAAGGCATCCAGGGGCAGCCACCAGTCCCCTGCCTTGTTCCACACATACCCCCTACAGCAGCCGGATATCGGTTCCTGCTTCAAACACCAATCTGCAGCCCTGACAGTCTGGGACTGTAGGTGAGAGTCTGCACCACACATTTGGTGACTGAAAACTTGGACACCTGTGCCACACCAGAACATATGGAGAGGAAGTTAAAGGCAATATTAAGAAATAAAATGTTGGTTTAAATTTAGAAAAATAAAGGTAAATTTTAAGGTAACCACAAAGGATGCTAACAAACCTACCCATCAAAATAAGAAAAACATGAGGACTTAGCAAAAACAAAATAAACAATAATGAAAAAATATGAAAAGAGAATACATAAGAAAAACCATTCAACAGCACAGAAAATTAACTGGAACAAAGAAACTGCCAGCACCACCAAAAAAACAAGCAACAACAACAACAAAATGACAGCACTGAACTCGTACCAATCAGTAATTACACTGAAAGTAAATGGACTAAATGCGCTAATAAAGAGATGAGTAGTGGCAAAACTGATTAAAAAAACGCAATCTGTCTATATGCTGCCTATAACAGACACGACTTAGACTCAAAGACACAAACAAACTAAAACTAAAACAATGGAAAAAAAATATCAAGAAAACAACCACAAAAAAGAGCAGGAGAGACAATATTAATCTCTGACAAAACATATTTAAAGCAAAATTCACCACAAAGGATAAGAAAGGACACAGCTTAACCTCTAAAGGGTCAATACACCAGGAGGACATAACTATAATAAATACATAAGCACCTAATGAGACGGCTCCAAGCCACACAAAACAAACCCTAATAGTATTGGAAAGAGAAATAGATAATCCATCATAATAGTAGACTTCAACACACCACTTTCAATGAAGAACAGAACATGTAGAAAGAAAATAAAGATACAGAAGATCATAGACATATACAGAAATCTATCCAGCAGCAGCCAAGTATACATTCTTTTCCAACTCACATGGAACATCCTTCAGAATAAACTGCATATGGGTCTGCAAAGCAAACCTTAACAGAATTCAAAACACTGAAATTTTACACAGCATCTTTTCTGATTATAATGACATAAAATTAGAAATCAATAACAGAAACAGCAAGGAAAAAAAATCAAATGCATGGAAACAGAACACCACCTTGCTTAAAAACTACTGGATTATAGAAGAAATCAAAGATGGAAAAAATAAATTCATAGAATTAAGTGATAATGAAAACATGTCTCACCAGAACCTTTGGGAAACAGCAAAAGCAGTGCTTAGAGGTCAGTTTATAACAATAAATGCACACATTCAAAAAGAAGAAAGTGCCAAAATCAAAACATTAACCCTACAACTTGAACAAATAGAGAGAAACAAAAGAAGCCCTCAGGCACTAGAAGAAAGGAAATAATAAAGGTTAGAGCAGAAATGAATGAGATAGAGAATAGGAAAACAATTGAAAGAGCAGACAATACTAAAAGATGGCTCTTTGAAAAGATCAACAGAATCAATAAACCATTGGTCAAATTGACAAAAGAAAAAACAGGAGAGGAAGCAAATAACCTAAATAAGAAATGAAATGGGTGATATCACAACAGACCCAATGGAAATGAAAAGGATCATAACAGAATACTATGAAAAATTGTACTCTAACAAATTTGAAAATCTAGCAGAAATGGTCAAATTTCTAGGAACACACTACTTACCTAAACTAACACAAATTGAGGTAGAAAAATTAAATAAACCCACAACAAAAGAAGAGATTGAAGAGATAATTAAAAAAATAAAAACCACCAACAACAAAAAAGCCCTGGCCCAGACGGCTTCACTGGAGAATTCTACCAAACTTTCAGGGAAGAGTTAACACCATTACTACCAAAGGCATTTCAGGCATGGAAAAGGATGGAATACTCGCAAACTCATTCTATGAAGCCAGCATAACCATGATAGAAAAGTCAGGTAAAGATCCACAAAAAAAGAAAATTACAGACCAATATCCCTCACCAATATAGACCCAAAAATCCTCAACAAAATTCTAGCCAATAGAATTCAACAACATATCAAAAAATAATTCACCATGACCACATGGGATTCATACCAGGTACGCAGGGATGGTTCAACATTAGAAAAACAATCAATGTAATCCATCACATAAATAAAACAAAAGAAAAGAACCACATGATCTTATCAATTGATGCAGAAAAGGTATTTTAAAAAGTCCAAAACCCATTCTTGATAAAACTCTCAGCGAAATAGGAATAGAATGAAAATTCCTGGACATGATAAAGGCCATTTATGCAAAGCCAACAACCAACATCATCCTAAATGAAGAGTCTTAAAGCATTCCCCTTCAGAAGGGGAACCAGACATGGATTCCCTTTATCACCACTCATATTCAACATTGTACTGGAAGCCCTAGCCAGATCAATAAGGCAAGAAAAAGAAATAAAGTGCATCCAAATTGGTAAGGAAGAAGTAAAAGTATCCCTATTTGCAGATGATATGGTCTTATACATGGAAAACTCCCAAAAATCCACAAGAAAACTACTACAACTAATAGAAGATTTTGCAAAATACCAGGATATAAGATAAACATACATAAGTCAGTCAGATTCCTCTGCACCAAAAGAGAGAACTTCCAAGAGGAAATCACCAAATCAATACCATTATAATAGCCCCCAAGAAGATAAAGTATTTAGGAATAAATTTAAACAGAGATGTAAAAAACCTACATAAAGAAAACTGCAAGAGACTATTGCAAGAAATCAAAAGAGACCTACATAAGTGGAAAAACATACCATGCTGATAGACGGGAAGACTCAACACTATGAAAATGTCAATTCTTCCCAAAGTGATCTACAGATATAATGCAATCTCAATCCAAATTCCAATGACAACTTTTAGCATGTTGGAGAAACAAATCACAAACTTCATATGGAAAAGGAAGAAGCCCCAAATAAGTAAAGAATTACTGAAGAAGAAGAACAAAGTGGGAGGCCTCACACTACCTGATGTTAGAACCTATTATACCACCATGATAGTCAAAACAGCCTGGTACTGGTACAACAGACACATAGACCAATATAACAAAATTGAGAACCCAGACGTAAATCTATCCACCTATGAGCAGCTGAAACCCTGGTGGTGTAGTGGTTAATTGCTATGGCTGCTAACCAAAAGGTTGGCAGTTTGAATCCACCAGGTGCTCCTTGGAAACTCTACAGGGCAGTTGTACTCTGTCCTATAGGGTCGCTATGAGTCGGAATCGACTCGACAGCAGTGGGTTTGGTTTATGAGCAGCTGATAGTTGACAAAGGCCCAAAGTCCATTAAATGGGGGAAAAGACAGCCTCTTTAACACGTGGTGCTGGCATAACTGGATATCTGTCTGCAAAAAAAAGAAACAGGACCCATACCTCACATCATGCACAAAAACTAACTCAAAATGATCAAAGACCTAAATATAAAACCTAAAATGATAAAGATCACAGAAGAAAAAATAGGGACAATGCTAGGAGGCCTAATACATGACATAAACGGAACCATAACTAGCAATGCAGAAACATCAGAAGAGAAACTAGATAACTGGGATCTGCTAAAAATCAGTTATGCTCATCGAAAGGCTTCACCAAAAGAGTAAAAACAGAACCTACAGATCGGGAAGAAATTTTTAGCTATGACATATCTGGTAAGGGTCTAATCATTAAAATCCACAAAATACAGCAACACCTCAACAACAAAAAGACAAATAAAAAAATTAAAAATGGGCAAAGCATATGAACAGACACTGCACCAAAAAAGATATTCGGGTGGCTAATGTACACACGAGGAAATGCTCGTGATCATTAGCCGCCAGAGAAATACAAATTAAAACTACAAAGAGATGCCTTATCACCCCAATAACACTGGCACTAATCCAAAAAATGGAAACCCTGGTGGTGTAGTGGTTAAATGCTGTAAACCAAAAGGTTGGCAGTTTGAATCCACCAGGCGCTCCTTGGAAACTCCACAAGGCAGTTCTACTCTGTCCTATAGGGTCTCTATGAGTCAGAAACAACTCGATGATGATGGGTTTGGTTAATCCGTAAAACACAAAATAAAAATGTTGGAGAGGTTGTGGAGAGATTGGACTCTCATGCACTGCTGGTGAGAATGTAAAATGATACAATCACTTTGGAAAACAATCTGGTGCTTCCTTAAAAAGCTAGAAGTAGAAATACCATAAGATCCAGCAATCCCACTCATAGGAATATACCCAAGAGAAGTAAGAGCAGTCGCAGGAATAGCCATATGCATACCATGTCCATTGGAGCACTATTCACAACAGCACAAGGATGTAAACAACCTAAATGCTCATCAACAGACGAATGGGAAACAAATTATGGTACAGACACACAGTGCAGCCTACTGACGGAGCCCAGTTCTACTCCGACACCCAAGGGGTCACTGTGAGTTGAGTTTGATTCTACTGCAACTGTTTTTTTTTTTTTTTGGTTGTTTTATATGAAGATAAGCTGTAGCTATGTTGTTGTTGATGTCTTGCGCCGAATGTTGTTGTTGAGAGCAGTTGCTATTTAGTTGGCTTCTACTCAAAGTAACCCAATATATAAGAGAAAGAAATTTTCCCTGGTCCCATGCCATCCTAATGATTGTTGGTATGTTTGAGTCCATTGTTGTGGTTATTGCGTCAATCCATCTTTTTGAAGGTTTCCTTTATTTTTGTGATCTTCTACTTCACCTAACAGGACTTCTTTTCTTAGGGATCGGTCTTTCCAGATAATGTGTCCAAAGTAAGTAAGATGAAGTCTTGCCATCCTCATTCCTAAGGAACATTTCATTGTTTTATTGTAAGACTGGTTTTTTTTGTTCTTTTGTTAATCCATGGTACATTCAACATTCTCCACCAACACCACACTTCCATGCATCAGTACTTCTTCTGCCTTCTTTTTTCATTGTCCAGTTTTCACATTCACAGAGGTGAACAAAAAGACCACAGTGTTGAATAGAAGTAGGGAAAAGAGATATCCTTGCCGTGTTCCTGATTTTATGGCAAAATCTTTCAGTCTTTCACCATTGAGTGTAATGTTAATTGTTGGCTTTTCACAACTGTCCTTTATCATTTTAAGGAAGTGTACTGAGGTGAAGGAAATTCAGAGCTATATGACAGTATTGCTCAACAAGCTATTTAATGGGGCCAACACATTGAAAGTCACATGCAAGGGGGTGGTCCCTGTAGCAGAAGGTCTTCCAGAGGCTAGAGTCATAGGTAGCATCAGAAGAAGAAGAGAGCAAGAAAGCTCCCAGGGGTGAGAAGCGATATCCTTCTGCAGCCAGGTGATAAGTCTCTGGGTCAGAGAGCCCTAAAAGCAGCAGCATCTTAGGGTCTTTATAACTACAGGAATTTATCTTTTTTTTTTTTTTTTTTAGGACTAGCAGAAGTTGAGTCCAGTTTTGCAGGGTATGTAAAACAGGCAGGTTTTAAGTGGCTAAAAATTTGGGCTATTTTTAAATCAGTTGGACATGTACAAGTTTGAGTTTCATGCCAGTTTTTTTTTTTCTCTCATATAATACACCTCAGCTTACTTGAAGAAGTAAACAACTTGGGGCTAATACACAGAGGCCATTTTTGACTCTCACACAATAGGAAAAAAGTTCCCTTTTATTCCTGATTTTTGAGTGTTTTTTGTTAAACGCTTTTTTCTGCATCAGTTGGTAGATCATCCCCCTCTCCCTACATTCTATTAATGTGTTGCATTACACTGATTGACTTTTATATATGCTGCACTTGTGGGATAAAGCACACAGGGTTATGGCATATGGTTCTTTTAATATGCTGCTGGATTGGAGTTTTACTATTTTGTTGAGGATTTCCATAGATATTTCTATGCAATATTTTTTTCTGATGGCTTTGTCTGGCTAAATATCAGGATGCTGATAGCATCATGGATTGAGTTACAAATTATTCCTTCCTTTTAGTTTTTGGAAAAGTTTGAGAAAGATTGATGTTAATTTCTATTTGATGCCTTCTTTATAATTTCTTTGTCATTATTGATATTCTCTATTTGTTGAGACATTATTCTCCTGATTTCCTTTAGGTCTTTGACCACGTTTAACACAGTAGATTTAAACGATTTGCCTAGCAATTCCATGTCATTGGTTCTTCAGGGACTGCTTTCGCCGATTTTTTTTTTTTTTTCCTGTGAATTGGTTGTACTTCCTGTTTCTTGGCATGCCTAGTATTTTTACCAAATACTGGGCTTTGTGAATTTTATGTGTTAACTCTGAAAAACAGATTCTCCAGCCTGCCTAGTGCTTGCTGTTATTGTTGAGGGCTGCGGTCATCTGTTTAGTGACATTTCCAAACTATTTATTTGTTTATATGTATTTATTATTTTGCATAGACTGTTTTCTTTGCCATGTGTGGTCACTGAAGTCTATCTTCAGTTATTTTAGTGGTCAACCAGTGACCTGATAGAGACCTTTTTTGGAGTCAAAAAGAGAAGAAAAAGAAAACTAAAAACCCTTTCCTGGTCATTGAAGATTGACTCTGAATTAGGTACTCTTTCAATGCTTAGCCAGGCCACCTACAATTGGGCCTTAGTCTATACCTCCGTTTGTGCAGAGCCCAAAGATCTGCCAGAGGCTCAAACCTAGGGTCCTCTCAGGTCTTGTCTGAGCATGCATTCAACCTGGGTATGTGCATTGGATCTCTGATCCTTCAGTACATTCAGTATCTCTACAAACAGTTTATTCTCCCATGCATCTGCCTCGTCAGCCTCTTCTTTTCCAGGCTATCAGGTTTGTCTGCTTCTTTCCCTGTTCTCCATTCCTTACCTAAGCTAGTTATGGCATTACATGTCTTTAAGGCTTTTGACAGACAGATACCACCTGGTAGCCACTCATGTCTGAGAGGAGTAAAGCCAAGGCCTGTCTCAGAGCAGGTATCTCTGGAACTACCAGATTGGTCAAAATAAACAACAACAACATTTTTAGAAAAAAGATCTGTCTTGTCCACACCCTGGCACCAGCAAGCCACACCAGGAGTGTGGGCTGCTGTCTTCATGGCAGCTGCCAAGTGGAGAATGGGGGATAGTAGGTGAATAAACAAAAATGCCACAATTTTTCATCAAAATTCAACAGCATCTTTTCTCACAAAGCACTTAATGTTTATTCTGTCAGTTTTTTTTTTTTCCACTTATTCATTGCTTCAGGGAAACCCTGGCAGCCTAGTGGTTAAGTGCTACGGCTGCTAACCAAAGGGTCGGCAGTTCGAAGCCTCCGGGCGCTCCTTGGAAACTCTATGGGGCAGTTCTACTCTGTTCTATAGGGTCGCTATGAGTGGGAGTCGACTCGATGGCATTGGGTTTGATTTTTGTTTTTCATTGCTTCAGTGGAGGGAATGAATCCTATACCTTCTTAACACACTGTTTTCTGTAACATCCCCTCTCCTGATGTTTTTAAGTGGCCTTTCTCTTATTTCAGAAACACTGGTGGTGTAGTGGTTAAGTGCTATGGCTGCTAACCAAGAGGTCAGCAGTTCGAATCCACCAGACGCTCCTTGGAAACTCTATGGTGCAGCTCTACTCTGTCCTATAGGGTCGCTATGAGTCGCAATCGACTTGACGGGAGTGGGTTTGGTTTTCTGGTTTTCTCTTATTTCAGTATTTGCTTGGTTGCTGTAAATATTTTAAAACTTTCTAAATTTCTAAAAAAGTTCATTCTAACACTTTTTGCTTTGTCGTTGTTTCTGTGCAGGAACAGGCCCTCCACAGAAGCTATCTGAGGCTATCAACTTGGTCATTTTCACTGACATTATCCACATCTCATTTTTTAAAAATATACACGGATATACAATTGATCCAACAACTTTCACTGAAATGTGTATCCTTTTATCACTCCCCATACAAGCACCTGACATATGTGACTCATCATTGTACACATATGTGTGCATCTGAATTATGTATTCTCTTCCATTGGTCTATAATTATATCAATACAAATTTTTGATATCATGTAGAATGATGCATCTCATTTTATTATTTTTAAAATTCCCTTTGAGCTATTACTGTTTTTTGCATCATTTTGTATAAATTCTATAGCCAACTTGTAAATTAAACACACACACATGCACACACTGATGGGATTCTAATGGGGATTATATTGAATTTATGTAATAGTTGAAATGATTTATTTTTTCACTGTTCAGTATAATTCATGGATAATGCACTTAAATATAATTGTTTCATTACATGTAAGTATGGGTAGCAGCTAGGGGGAGGCATGAGGAATCTTCTCAAGTGCTAATAATATGTTACTACTTTCATATAGGTTTGTTCAATTTGCAATAATCTATCTGATTAGTTGTGAATGTACTGTATATGGATTTCTTTATTCTATATCACTTACACAAATCATCCTTCAAATTGCTATTTACTTAAAAAAAGTTTGTTAGCTATAGCTATTGAAGTTTAGGCATCGTGTTTAGTCAGGTTTAGGCTCTACTGGAACTCAAAAGCATGAAAATGGTCAAAAATACTACAAAAATTAATTACAATAATAAAAGATCAAGGATGTATAAAACTCTAAAGCCAAGATCAAGAAGCTGGGGTGGAGATTACCTGAAACTTGAAGCTAGCAACTGGACATGCAACCATATACTTCAACGACTGATGTGGTCTGCAGATGTGAACTTTCATGCAATCTGTCTGTGTGAAAAATATTTAAATATGTTAAAATTCATTAAATTTGAATGTACATTTATTAAAATATGGATTTGTTATTTTCGTGTTTGATAGTAAGTATAAATTAGAATTTCAAACTTTATGTAAAACACAAATGGTTTACACACGTAAGTAATTTCACCACCAATTCCATTCATAGATATATACAAAATACAAACTCTTGTTTATGGGAAACAGGAGACAAATGCAACAGTGTTTATAAGTGCATTGTATATAATAGTAGACAACTAGAAATAAAACCAGCATCTATCAGCAACAACACCAACAACAAAAAATGGATAAATGTGTAGTATAGTCTTAAAATAGAATGTCATTCAACTGTAAAATAGAATGGGCTGTCATTTCATTCAACCTGGAGCATTAGTAATGTCAACTGAAAAAACAATTTTCAAAAAGATTATCTACAACTTAAGACCCCTTTATTAAGTTCTACAGCATCTAAAAATATTTTCTAATACCCTATGAATTCTATATTATAATTATAGCAAGAGAATTAAAAAACTAAAAATTCAGAATGATGGTGGAGGTATAGGAGGATATGAGGAGTCCCTGCATGGTGCGAACAGTTAACATAGTCACTGCTAACTGAAAGCTTGGTGGTTCGAGTCTACCCAGAGGCACCTCAGAAGAATGGATTGGTGATCTACATTAGAAAAATAAGCCGTTGAAAACCCTACCAAGAACAGTTCTACTCTGACACACATGGGCTCGCCATGAGTTGGAGGACCACTAAAGATAAATTTACTATTTTAGTTGTTGGGTTGGGTGGTGAACTTACAGGTATACATTATATTATAAACAAACTGACCGAAGTAAGGCATTCATAGACCAATAAACACATTTTGTCTTGAACCAAAAATGAGTGTTCCTAAAGGCCATTACATATAATTATTAAAATTATTGACAATGGATCCAAAAAAATCTTGTCAGTGAATCTCTAAAATACTTCACAGAAATGTACGCTTTCTTCCAATACCATTGTTCATGCACTGATGGCACACTGGTTGTATTTTGCTCTCATGGCTTATATCCCACTTTATATTTAGCACCAAGTAGTTTAGCAACCCACTGCATTATTCGTTATCAACACTCAGACTCTAGGAAGTTTTCATATATTACTGATTGGAAAATAAATGATTAAATCCAATTTGGATAACGCTAAAAAAAAAAAAAATTTTTTTTTTTATTAGAGCTAAACGTGCCTAATTTATGACCAAGCAATTTCAATTTAGGTATATGTACAAGAGAATAGAGTTCACGTGTTCTCAAAAAACACTTGTACAGGAAGCTTTATGGTAGTTTTATTCATTATAGTCAAACATTTCTGACATCAGAATGGAAATAATTATTCTAAGCCATATGATGGAATTCAGCTTTGTAATAAAAATGATGGAGGAGAGGGGGCCAAGATGGCGGACTAGGTGGACGCTCCCGCGGATCCCTCTTGCAACAAAGACTCGGAAAAACAAGGGAATCGATCACATACATAACAATCTATGAACTCTGAACAACAAGCACAGACTTAGAGACGGAGGACGAACAAATACGGGCAGACAGCGACTGTTTTCAGAACTAGGAGCCAGCGCACCAGGCAGGTGACCTTCGGAGCTCGATCTGGGGCAGAGCCCAGGGGGGCAGACGGCACAGAAAGGGGGCCCACCCCTTCCCCCCCGAACCCATCCCGGGAGGAAGCCTAGCAGGTTGGCGCGGGCGGCGTAGGGGCGCAGCCGGAGGGAGAAACACCCGGGAGGCAGTGACTGATCTGAGAGGGGGGAGAACAGCGTCCCAGCTGGGGTGCCCTGCTGTCCGCCGGGAGTTAGGCGAGAAGCCGACGGGGCGCGCGCGGGGGGGGGGTCAGCTGTGTTTCCCTGGAGTGACCCCAGGGCGGGGCCCACGCGTTCGTGCGGGAGGACGCGCACCCAGTCCGCGCGTGTGGCACGGCACACCAGAGGGAGAAATCCCCGGAGGTGTCTGGTCTCAAAACAGGGAAAGCAGCATCCCAGACGGGGAGCCATTCCGCTGCGATCTGGGCACGCGCGCGCGCGCGCGGGCGGGGCATGAGCGCGGGGTCCATTTTTATTACCCTGAATTGACCCAGAGGGCGGGAACACCTGGTCGTGCGAGTGACGCCCTCCCAGTTTGCGCGAGAGGTGCGGCACACTGGAAGGAGAAGTCCCCGGGAGGAACTGATTGGTCCCAAAGCGCAGAAAGTAGCATCCCAGACAAAGTGCCGCCCTGCTGGGGCTTGGGCGCGCGCACGAGCGGGCCGTGAGCGCGGAGTCCATTTTTATTGCCCTGAATTGACCCAGGGGGCGGGCCCACCTGGCCGTGCGGAGGAACTGATTGGTCCCGAAGCGCAGAAACTAGCGTCCCAGACGGGGTTCCGTCCTGCTGGGGCTTGGGCGCGCGCACGAGCGGGGCGTGAGCACGGAGTCCATTTTTATTGCCCTGAATTGACCCAGGGGGCGGGCCCACCTGGCCGTGCAGGTGACGCAACCCAGTTCGCGCGACAGGTGTGGCGCTCCGGAAGGAGAAGTCCCGGGGAGGAAGTGACTGGTTCCCGAACAGGGAAAGCAGCGTCTCAACCCGGAAGTCATCCCGCTGGGATTTGGGCGCGCGCACAGGCGGGGCGTGACAGCGGGATCTAATTATAATCGCCTGAATAGACCCTGGGGGCGGGCCCACCCGTTCGTGCGGGAAACGCCCACCCAGTGCCCACGAGCGGTGCCGCGCACCGGAGGAAGTCCCCAGGAGGAAGGGACTGGTTTTCGAGCAAGGAAAGCAGTGTCCTAGCCAGGGACCCGTCCAGCCCGGATTTTGGCAAACAGGGGCGGAGCGTGAACGTGGTGTTCAGCTCTATATTCTGTGGTGCTACACTCCTAGCTCTCAGATCCCTCCCCCACCCTCCCCAGGCGACCCCATTAACATCCGAATACCCGGAGCCAGAGAGAGAATTCAGATAGGGATCTGACTGCATTTTTTTTTAGCTGACTACTGGGAAAATCTAGTTTCCCAGTGAGGGCTCGGAGACAGCAGTCCATATCAAACCACATAAAGAAACAGACCATGACAGCTTCTCCAACCCCCCAAACAAAAGAATCAAAATCTTTCCCAAATGAAGATACAATCCTGGAATTATCAGATACAGAATATAAAAAACTAATTTACAAAATGCTTAAAGATATCACGAATGAAATTAGGATAACTGCAGAAAAAGCCAAGGAACACACTGATAAAACTGTTGAAGAACTCAAAAAGATTATTCAAGAACATAGTGGAAAAATTAACAAGTTGCAAGAATCCATAGAGAGACAGCATGTAGAAATCCAAAAGATTAACAATAAAATTACAGAATTTGACAACGCAATAGAAAGTCAGAGGAGCAGACTCGAGCAATTAGAATGTAGACTGGGACTTCTGGAGGACCAGGGAAACAACACCAACATAGCTGGAAAAAAATCAGATAAAAGAATTAAAAAAAATGAAGAAACCCTAAGAATCATGTGGGACTCTATCAAGAAGGATAACTTGCGAGTGATTGGAGTCCCAGAACAGGGAGGGGGGACAGAAAACACAGAGAAAATAGTTGAAGAACTCCTGACACAAAACTTCCCTGACATCATGAAAGAAGAAAGGATATCTATCCAAGATGCTCATCGAACCCCATTTAAGATTGATCCAAAAAGAAAAACACCAAGACATATCATCATCAAACTTGCCAAAACCAAAGACAAACAGAAAATTTTAAAAGCAGCCAGGGAGAAAAGAAAGGTTTCCTTCAAGGGAGAATCAATAAGAATAAGTTCAGACTACTCAGCAGAAACCATGCAGGCAAGAAGGGAATGGGACGACATATACAGAGCACTAAACGAGAAAAACTGCCAACCAAGGATCATATATCCAGCAAAACTCTCTCTGAAATATGAAGGAGAAATTAAGATATTTACAGATAAACACAAGTTTAGAGAATTTGCAAAAACTAAACCAAGACTGCAAGAAATGCTAAAGGAGATTGTTTGGCCTGATGACCAATAATATCAGGTACCAGCACAATACAAGGACACAAAACAGAACGTCCTGATATCAACGCAACTCAAACAGGGAAAGCACAAAAACAAACAAATTAAGACTAATTCTAAAAAATAAATAAATAAACAAAATAATACATACAACAGGAAATCATGGAAATCAATAGCTAAACGATCAAAATAATCAAAAAGAGGGACTAAATATAGGAGGCATTGAACTGCCAGATGGAGAGTGATACAAGGCGAAATAGAAGGATACAAGTTAGGGTTTTACTTAGAAAAATAGGGGTAAATAAAAAGGTAACCACAAAAAGGAATATCAATTCCATAACTCAAGAAAAAAGCCAAGAAAAACGTAACGACTCAATAAACACAAAGTTAAACATTATGAAAATGAGGATCTCACAAGCTACTAAGAAAAACGTCTCAGCACAAAAAAGCATGTGGAAAAATGAAATGGCCAACAACACACATAAAAAGGCATCAAAATGACAGCACTAAAAACTTACTTATCTATAATTACGCTGAATGTAAATGGACTAAATGCACCAATAAAGAGACAGAGAGTCACGGACTGGATAAAAAAACACGATCCATCTATATGCTGCCTACAAGAGACACACCTTAGACTTAGAGACACAAACAAACTAAAACTCAAAGGATGGAAAAAAGTATATCAAGCAAACAATAAGCAAAAAAGAAGAGGAGTAGCAATATTAATTTCTGACAAAATAGACTTTAGACTTAAATCCGCCACAAAGGATAAAGAAGGACACTATATAATGATAAAAGGGACAATTGATCAGGAAGACATAACCATACTAAATATTTACGCACCTAATGACAGGGCTGCAAGATACATAAATCAAATTTTAACAGAATTGAAAAGTGAGATAGACACCTCCACATATATAGTAGGAGACTTCAACACACCACTTTCGGAGAAGGACAGGACATCCAGTAAGAAGCTCAATAGAGACACGGAAGACCTACTTACAACAATCAACCAACTTGACCTCATTGACTTATACAGAACTCTCCACCCAACTGCTGCAAAATATACTTTTTTTTCTAGCGCACATGGAACATTCTCTAGAATAGACCACATATTAGGGCATAAAACAAATCTTTGCAGAATCCAAAACATCGAAATATTACAAAGCATCTTCTCAGACCACAAGGCAATGAAGCTAGAAATCAATAACAGAAAAACTAGGGAAAAGAAATCAAATACTTGGAAAATGAACAATACCCTCCTGAAAAAAGACTGGGTTATAGAAGACATCAAGGAGGGAATAAGGAAATTCTTAGAAAGCAACGAGAATGAAAATACTTCCTATCAAAACCTCTGGGACACAGCAAAAGCAGTGCTCAGAGGCCAATTTATATCGATAAATGCACACATACAAAAAGAAGAAAGAGCCAAAATCAGAGAACTGTCCCGACAACTTGAGCAAATAGAAAGTGAGCAACAAAAGAATCCATCAGGCACCCGAAGAAAACAAATAATAAAAATTAGAGCTGAACTAAATGAATTAGAGAACAGAAAAACAATTGAAAGAATTAACAAAGCCAAAAGCTGGTTCTTTGAAAAAATTAACAAAATTGATAAACCATTGGCTAGACTGACTAAAGAAAAACAGGAAAGGAAACAAATAACCCGAATAAGAAACGAGAAGGACCACATCACAACAGAACCAAATGAAATCAAAAGAATCATATCAGATTACTACATAAAATTGTACTCTAACAAATTTGAAAACCTAGAAGAAATGGATAAATTCTTGGAACAACACTACTTACCTAAACTAACACATACAGAAGTAGAACAACTAAATAGACCCATTACAAAAAAAGAGATTGAAATGGTAATCAAAAAACTCCCAACAAAAAAAAGTCCTGGCCCAGATGGCTTCACTGCAGAGTTCTACCAAACCTTCAGAGAAGACTTAACACCATTACTATTGAAGGTATTTCAAAGTATAGAAAAAGACGGAATACTACCCAACTCATTCTATGAAGCCACCATCTCCCTGATACCAAAACCAGGTAAAGACATTACAAAAAAAGAAAATTTTAGACCTATATCCCTCATGAACATAGATGCAAAAATCCTTAATAAAATTCTAGCCAATAGAATCCAACAACACATGAAAAAAATAATTCACCCTGATCAAGTGGGATTTATACCAGGTATGCAAGGCTGGTTTAATATCAGAAAAACCATTAATGTAATCCATCACATAAATAAAACAAAAGACAAAAACCACATGATCTTATCGATTGATGCAGAAAAGGCATTTGACAAAGTCCAACACCCATTTATGATAAAAACTCTCACCAAAATAGGAATTGAAGGAAAATTCCTCAACATAATAAAGGGCATATATGCAAAGCCAACGGCCAATATCACTCTAAATGGAGAGAACCTGAAAGCATTTCCCTTGAGAACGGGAACCAGACAAGGATGCCCTTTATCACCGCTCTTATTCAACATCGTACTTGAAGTCCTAGCCAGGGCAATTAGGCTAGACAAAGAAATAAAGGGTATTCAGATTGGTAAGGAGGAAGTAAAGCTATCACTATTTGCAGATGACATGATCGTATACATGGAAAACCCTAAGAAATCCTCCAGAAAACTACTGAAACTAATAGAAGAGTTTGGAAGAGTCTCAGGATATAAAATAAACATACAAAAATCACTTGGATTCCTCTACATCAACAAAAAGAACACCGAAGAGGAAATAACCAAATCAATACCATTCACAGTAGCCCCCAAGAAGATAAAATACTTAGGAATAAATCTTACCAAGGAAGTAAAAGACCTATACAAAGAAAACTATAAAACTCTGCTACAAGAAATTCAAAAGGACACGCTTAAATGGAAAAACATACCCTGCTCATGGATAGGAAGACTCAACATAGTAAAAATGTCTGTTCTACCAAAAGCCATTTATACATACAACGCACTTCCAATCCAAATACCAATGTCATACTTTAAGGGAATAGAGAAACAAATCACTAATTTCATATGGAAAGGAAAGAATCCCCGGATAAGCAAAACATTACTGAAAAAGAAGAAGAAAGTGGGAGGCCTCACCCTACCTGATTTCAGAACCTATTATATAGCTACAGTAGTCAAAACAGCCTGGTACTGGTACAACAACAGGCACATAGACCAATGGAACAGAATTGAGAATCCAGATATAAATCCATCCACGTATGAGCAGCTGATATTTGACAAAGGACCAGTGTCAGTCAATTGGGGAAATAATAGTCTTTTTAACAAATGGTGCTGGCATACCTGGATATCCATTTGCAAAAGAATGAAACAGGACCCATACCTCACACCATGCACAAAAACTAACTCCAAGTGGATCAAAGACCTAAACATAAAGACTAAAACGATAAAAATCTTGGAAGAAAAAATAGGATCTACCCTAGGAGCCCTAATACAGGGCATAAACAGAATACAAAACATTACCAAAAATGATGAAGAGAAACCCGATAACTGGGAGCTCCTAAAAATCAAACACCTATGCTCATCTAAAGACTTCACCAAAAGAGTAAAAAGACCACCTACAGACTGGGAAAGAATATTCAGCTATGACATCTCAGACCAGCGCCTGATCTCTAAAATCTACATGATTCTGTCAAAACTCAACCACAAAAAGACAAACAACCCAATCAAGAAGTGGGCAAAGGATATGAACACACATTTCACTAAAGAAGATATTCAGGCAGCCAACAGATACATGAGAAAATGCTCTCGATCATTAGTCATTAGAGAAATGCAAATTAAAACTACGATGAGATTCCATCTGACACCAACTAGACTGGCATTAATTCAAAAATCACAAAATAATAAATGTTGGAGAGGCTGCGGAGAGACTGGAACTCTCATACACTGCTGGTGGGATTGTAAAATGGTACAACCACTGTGGAAATCCATCTGGCGTTATCTTAAACAGTTAGAAATAGAACTACCATACAAACCAGAAATCCCACTCCTCGGAATATACCCTAAAAATACAAGACCCTTCACACAAACAGATATATGCACACCCATGTTTATTGCAGCTCTGTTTACAATAGCAAAAAGCTGGAAGCAACCAAGATGTCCATCAACGGACGAATGGGTAAATAAATTGTGGTATATTCACACAATGGAATACTACGCATCGATAAAGAACAGTGACGAATCTCTGAAACATTTCATAACATGGAGGAATCTGGAAGGCATTATGCTGAGCGAAATGAGTCAGTTGCAAAAGGACAAATATTGTATAAGACCACTATTATAAGATCTTGAGGAATAGAAAAAATGGAAAAGAACACATACTTTTGTGGTTACAAAGGGGGGAGGGAGGGAGGGAGGGAGGGAGAGGGCTTTTTATTGATCAATCTGTAGATGGGAACTGCTTTGGGTGAAGGGAAAGACAACACTCAAAACAAGGAAGGTCAGCCTAATTGGACAGGATTAAAAGTAAAGAGGTTTCCGAGATAAAATGAAAGCTTCAAAGGATAGCGAAGCAGGGGCTGGGGTCTGGGGAACTTGGTTTGAGAGGACTTCTAAATCAATGGGCAAAATAATTCTATTATGAAAACACTCTGCATCCCACTTTGAATTGTGGCACCTGGGGTCCTAAATGCCAACAAGCAGCCATCTAAAATACATTAATTGGTCTCAACCCACCGGGAGCAAAGGCAAAGGAAGAACACCAAGGTCACACGACAACTAAGAACCCAAGAGACAGAAAGGGCCACTTGAACCAGAGACCTACAATATCCTGAGACCAGAAGAACAAGTTGGTGCCCGGCCACAATCGATGTCTGCCCTGTCAGGGAGCACAAGAGACAACTCCTGAGGGAGCAGGAGACCAATGGGATACAGACCCCAAATTCTCATTAAAAGACCACACCTAATGGTATGATTGCGACTAGAGGAATCCCAGAGACAATGCTCCCCAGAACTTCTGATGGCACAGGACAGGAACCAACCCCGAAGACAAATCATCAGGCATGAAAAGGACTGGTCAGTGGGGGGGAGAGAGATACTGATGAAGAGCGAGCTAATTAAATCAGGTGGACACGGGAGAGTGTGTTGGCAACTCTTGACTGGAGGGGGGATGGGAAGATAGAGAGAGATGGAAGAAGGTAAAATTGGCACGAAACGAGAGACTGTAAGGGCTGACTCAATAGGGGGAGAGCAAGTGGGAGAAGGGAGTAAGATGTATGTAAACCTACATGTGACAGACTGATTGGAATGGTAAATGTTCACTTGAAGCTTAATAAAAATTTAAAAAAAAAAAAAAAAAAAAAAAAATGATGGAGACACTCAAAAATATGGTTAAACCTTTTAAACATGTTTAGGAAAAAAAGCCAGACATCAAAGAGAACTTATTTTCTGATTTAAAAGTTTCGACTCAATGGTGATGAGAAATAAGAGCTTCTATTTAATGGCGATAGAAGCCAGAACAATGATTGTAATTGTGGGCCCAAGGCATTAACATGAAAGGAGCATAAGAGATGATGAATGATGAAATGCTCCACCTGTGGTTTCCCTCAAGCTGTAATGATGACAGTTTCACACTTCCAGTTGTTAATTTCAAGTTTTAGCCCAATTCTGAAAGCTTCTTATTTCATAGAATTTCACATTCCATGTGTCCACAAAACTCAAATGTCTGCTTTCTCCCAGTCTCCTGAATCTGGCTAGTTTTTGCCTCTCCACTAATATCACCTTGGTCCAAGGTAATATCTTGTCACAGCTGGACTACTGCAATGGCTTTCTCCTGCCCACATCAGTTCTCTACCACAACTCTGCAATGGTAGCCCATTGTTTTAGGTTCAAAGCCACAATCCTCACGTTGATCTAATTTACACTGTAAGACCCGGCCCCAAAACGTATACCTATTTCCTGTGTCTCACCAATTTACTCCTTGATCTTTTGTGACTACGCTGGGCATGTCCCCACCTCAGGGAATTCTCACTTGTTCTTTGCTCTTCCCAGAACATTCATCCACAGATATCCACTTGTCTCTTGTCCTCGACTCCTTTTAGTTTTTGACAAATGTTGCATTCTTGGTTCTCCCTTCTCTGTTTGACTTAACATTGCAAATATCCTTTGTTTTCCCGATTCCAATTTTCCACTTAGTTCTTCTTCATGGTGATTAATACTTTTTGGTAAAAAACATACAGAGTTAAAGCATTAATGCCCTTGCTCAATGAATGAATAAACAAATGGTTGTATACGTTTTGCTCTATATTATAGTTTGGTCATCATAAGTATTTTCCTGATATTATGTATTATATGGTAAATTATATTTCATGTGCATTTTATTTCAGAATATTAAAAAAGGTACTAAAAATTTGTTATGACATGGGAGCATTGTGTTGACAGGGATTAAATCTATTGCTTTAGAAGATAAAGTTGATAATGGCAACCATTCTCTTGCTTTTACACAGCAAATCCACCCAGTTCCAATAACAATGCTTTACTTATTTCTGAAAAGTGGAGAAACCAAGGCATTGTTACATTTATTTATTTTGTAAACATTTCTTTGAGCTTACATCTCTCTAGACAGTAGGCTAATCAAATCATGTTGTTCAGTCTCAAACTATAAAGGGTTCTTAAAGTCATATTTTCTGTACAAATATCCATTTTCCCAGCACTCTTCTCATGGCCCCCATGACCTCCTTATTCCTCAGACTGTAGATAAATGGGTTCAGAAGAGGTGTAACGATACTGTAAAACACCGCCACCACTTTATCTTCCTCAGGGTAATGCAAGAAATGTGGCTTGTATAGGTGGAGAGAGTAGTCCCATAGAATAGGCTTGCCACCATCAGATGAGAGGAACACGTGGAGATGGCTTTTGCCTGCCCTTTACCTGAGCTCATCTGGTAAACCACAATAAGCACTCGCGCATAAGAAGCCAAAATGGCTATGAAAGGTAGTAGTGAATGATAAGGCCACTAAAGAGGACAGTATACTCATACTGGGAGGTGTCCTGACACACCAAAGGCAATAGAGATGGAACTTCACAGAAAAAGTGATTAACGATCCGAGATCTGCAGAATGGAAGTTGAAATACATACAGTGTATGTATTAAAGCATTGATAGAACTACTGGCCCATGCACATGTGACCATGGACAAACAGATCGTCTTGCTCATGAGCACAGGATAATGTAAAGGGTGACAGATTGCTATGTATCTATCATAAGACATGAAACCAAGAAGAAGAGCTTCAGTTCCACCAAGAGTCAAAAACAGAAAGCTTTGAATCTCACAACCTAAAAAAGTAATGGTCTTACTATTTGACAGGAAGTTTGTCGCCATCTTGGGTACCGTGGTGGAGAGGTACATCATGTCAATGAAGGAGAGCTGACTGAGGAGGAAGTACATGGGAGTGTGGAGCAGAGTGTCCAATCGGATGAGGTGGATCAGTATGATATTTCCCATCAAAGCCACTGAGAAGATGATAGTAATGGCAACGAAGAGTATCTTGTTCATTTGGCCATATTGGAAAAGGCCAAGAAATATAAACTCTGCTCCAAAAGTTTGATTTTATGTCTTCATGGCTTAAATCAAAACAAAGCAGACCATATCTGAAAATTCCATTAACAACACTGACCTTTGAGAGAAAACAAAATGATTATTAAATGCAGTAGAATTCCCTTTAATCAGCTTAGGTGACTGTCTCTCCCTGTTTTTATACAGGAAACCCTGGTAGTGTAGTAGTTAAGTGCAACGACTGCTAACCAAAAGGTCAGCAGTTTGAATCCACCAGGCACTCCTTGGAAACTCTATGGGGCAGTTTTTCTCTGTGCTATAGGGTACTATAGGTCAGAATCAATTCAACAGCAATGGGTTTGGTTTTGGGTTTTTATGCACTGAATCTGTGTCTATTGAGCAATGGGCATTTTGAAAAAATAAAATAAAAATAACGTTTCTTTAAAATTGATCACAGAATAAAAATATAATATGGGGATAAAACATTTAGATGATTTGCCATCATGAGTTATTACTCCCCTTGTAAATATCTTCATGATGATAGACTAGAGACATGTTCATGTGTTGTGAAAAAATCTTTCACTCAATTCCTTCATATATATAGTTTAGAATTGCACTGTTGGTTAAACATGGTATAATATTCTTTAAAAAAAATTTCTTGACTCCATTTTTCAATTTTGAATTTGTATTGGCTACACTTTATACATTGTAAGAAAAAAAAATTTTTTTTAATTATATTAACATTTGTGGGTCAGGAATATTTTAGCTCTTCTAAATGAATTGGTGGTTATATAGATAACATCTGTAAGTGTAAATGGGAATTCATTGACAAAGCCCTCCAAAAAAAAAAGATCGATCGATCTATCTACCTACCTACCTACCTACCTATCTACCTACCTACCTATCTACCTACCTACCTACCTATCATCTATCTATCTATCTATCTATCTATCTATCTATCTATCTATCTATCTATCTATATGCCAGACCTAAGGGATGGTTGGAGAACGAATCATTAAAATAGAAGTTAACAATTATTCAACTAAATTTAACTCAAGAAGCATGTCAAGAACGGCATTTTTAATTTTACTTAGTCCTGTTATATTAATTGGGGAAATTTACATTTAAACTGCACTTGGAAGAAGTGGCAATTAGTAAAAGTTTATCACTTGCTGCTCAATCAGGATATGAAATCAAAAGACTACTGATGGCTTTTTTAAAATTCAGAAGTTTTGGATAATTCTTATTGCAGAACAACGTTAAGAAATAGAAAATATTTTCAATTAAAAACTAGCCAACTTTAATATAAAACCCCTTGTTGTTGAGTTGATTCCGATTCACAGAGACCCTATAGGACAGAGTAGAATTGCCCCATAGGGTTTCCAAGGAGTGGCTGGTAGACTCGAACTGCCAACCCTTTGGTTAGCAGCAAAGCACAAAATTAACTGACAATAACAATTGTTGATTATACACATGCAAGTACTAATACAATTCTGGCATATAAAATTCAATGACTCATCATCAGTTATATTTACCATTAACTTGACTATACTTGGTCCAAGTTGCAGTCACATGAGCACACCAAAATGTAAGTCTTCGTTCAGTAAATGCCTGTCCTTCTCAGAAGCCGAAATGTAAACTAACCAGTTAGGACTTGCCTGCTGGGCTTAACCTAGTTCAGAATGTCCCATTAATCCCTTCTCCATCACCAGAAATCTGTTGAAAATGAAACTTCTACAAGATTAATTTGTATATGAGCTCATAAACTATATCTGCTATTCATGAATTGGGAAGCTATTGTCTGAAACTTCCTATTCATGAATTGCAAATAAAGCTTATAAGTTCATATGCAAATTTAATCTAGTAGAAATTTTATTTTTTACATTATCTATAGTCAGCCAAGTTTGTATAAACTAAGGCATACTTTTTTTTTTTTGAACTAACAATATCATGTTAGGAATTTTCATTGTATAAAAAATTTGTAGAAGTATAGTAAACTTAATATATTTTACAGAAGCAATTTGGAATGATGAGTACACGATAAAAACAGATAAGGGAACTAAAAAATATCAGCTTGGTGAGATAATGTGCATGTATTCAAAATCAGTTATGAAAACTAGACAGCTACACATTATATATAGAAATATATATGCACATGCATGTATGCATATATATTTCACTTGAAATAAAACAATTTACAAAGTATTTTAATTCAACTGCAAAGATTCTCACCACGAATTTGTATCGCTTGAAATAGTTTACAACCTTTCACCATTCCAATAATATTGTTGAATATGACTATGCCTTGAGCATAATACAAAGTGGCAAGGCAAAAATAAGAAAGAAACATTTTTTTCTACCCCAATCAAGACTACTAGTGATGCCTCCAGGGCCATGCTGCCCAGTAGGGGTTGCACTGGACCTTCAAACCCTACCCTTTTCTCGCTTTACAAAGACACGTCTCTTACCTTGCTCTTTTGTGATTGCTGTCCTAAGAAAATTTAAAATCAATATATGGCCAAATTAATCTCAGATAACATACCTGGATATTCAATTTTTGCAGAGATCATCCAAATGTAATGTGGATAATCTAGCCAGCCCAGAAATTGCCCAAATCAAAGGAAATGGGCATGCAAGAAAAATACTATTCACTCTACATAATTTTTCAAATAAAACACATTCCTTTAAATAGTGTCCCTGAGATTAGTTGTATATTGATCTTTTTGATGTGAATTGTAGTAAAGTCTCCAAGGTATTGTAATATTTTAGGTTAAATTCAGAGTAATTAGTGGCCTAAAACAGCTATTTGAGATTTGAATGGTTGTTGTTATGAAGGAGACTGCTCACATCCAGCGGGTCATGTTTTTTAAACTGAAGAATAAGCTACTGCATTGAAAAGCACATTCTTCTTCATTAGATGTGTAGACATCCACATTCTTTCCCAGATATAAAGTAATTAATTTTAAAACTTATTTCAGTTGAGATATATAGTGTCTCATATAGAGATATGTTTCATTTTCCCAGGAAATTTTATTTGAAATAAAACATTAGGTAAGACGCTGGGGAAGGGGTCTGCAAAATTAAATAGATTTCCCTGTCACCCCACTTGGGGATAGTGTTACATACTCACAGCAAGTCCGTCTTTCACAAAGTTTTAAGTTAAATTATATTGTTTGTTGGTTATATATATCAAAGAGTCACAGAGACAAACTGCATATATTATGAATAATCAAGCTACTTTATTTGGCACCTCTACAGGGTGGCAGAGAAATAGATTTGAAAAGGAATCCAAAACTGTAGAAACCTCTAATCTGAAACACACTTCAGGAACCGTTACCACACTACGAGTGTGCAAGATGGCCTTTGTGTTTTTTTGCCTCAGACAATAAGCCTTCAATCATTTACCATGAAAAATTTTAATAAAAAAAGAAATGTTCAAACTCATTTTCTCATCCTTATATGAGGCTTTCAACCTCTTGATAGAAATGGGCTGACTGCCTAATCATGGTGGAATTCATATTTTGTTTCTCAGAGGCCTTCTGGGGGAACTAGGTCTCTAGCCCACAATTAAGCACATTGTAGAAATTGTAGGTGATATTTTATGAGGCCTAGTATCTACACTCCGGGGAGAAAAAAAAAAAGAACAAAGGGTCAAGGCTCAAAATATATTCGTTCAAGTGAAAAACAAATCAAATAACGAATCTTAACTGAATGTTAAAAAAAGAAAAACCAGTTAACTCTATTTTACCTTTAAAATATGCGTGTAGATTTAGACTCCACGTAATTAGTAATCGACTAATATTTACTTTGATTTTTTTCTGTACAAAATATGCATTTAATACTGAGAATTATATAATGTAGGAGATATTATGTTAAATACTGCTATAATTTTATTCTCAAAATAAACAAGTTGGCTTGACCATAGAAGTAAGAGACTCAGCTTTCTGGAAGTCCACAGATCCAATATAAATGTTTCAGCCCCTAAGGTTTAAATGTCCCCAAGTTCATAAACAGGAATTTAGATTTTGGCATGATGCCCACTTAAAGTTGTTCTATTTGAATGAGATACATTTAATCTGGAAAAATTAAAGCGAAGTGGGATTTTAACCAGCCAATTCTCTTACCTAATTCCATGGGATGACATAAGACAGCTGCTGTGCTCAAGTAGGAAAAAGAAATGTGCAATAACTTAAGAAGAAAGGTGATGTAGGTCAGAGTTTAGAGAGAAAATACATAGGTTAACTCTATCACACACAGAGATATAAGTCACATCAGTAAGTTCTTATCTTCATTTTTCCTCAATTATAATTTATAACATAATTACTTCTTAATTTGAAATATTTTATCTCATTATTCTCTAAAACACCTTACAAAGAAACTCCAGTTGTCAAACAATCATTGAGTCAGTCATAGGATAAAACATAAGCATTCTGGAAACCAAATCTCAGAGTTTAACTGAAGAATTGAGTCCTGTGAATGGTCAACACTTGCCTCACTTTTGTTCACTGGTGGAAATATACCTAGAATATCAAGGTGACATTTGTAAATTTTGAATAATGTGAAACTTGTGCAGTTTTTGGCACTTGATTTTAGAACCAGAAAATAAAAATGCAAATATAAAATCAATATAATCTTGGAAGGGGCCTGGACAGGTAAGAAGGTATTTGCTCTCTTGATTCAGGTATTATTAACTTTCAAGTGTTACTGGTAATAGCATCTACCACTAATATTGTTTATTAAAAAGTAAATTAGTTAACACATGCAAACAACTTACAACATTGTCCAGCATGCTGCAAACACTCAACAAACAGCTTTAATGATGATTATTATTGATGCTGCTGTTTTTACTGCTTTTTTGATTATTATTTTACATAAACTAAGATTCTTTTTTAAGATTCAGGGATGGAAGCATCACCTGCATTGCTTTGCTCAAACACAGACACAAATCCTTTTAACAGCTTTCTACACCCCCGTGTTACATGGTTCTACTAAAAACTTAACAAACAAAAATAGAACAAACTCTCTGCACTGAGAATTACTTAAATAAACTTTATAAATACAGTCGCTCTCTCTGCTCAGGTTCAAAGACTCTCCCAACGACATGATCACTGTTGAGGGCTGACCTCCTTCCAGCCAGGGGCAGCCTTCCTACCTAATAGCCAACACAGGGCAAATGAATGTTTTTGCCACCACCTGAGAAGCACTGAGTCTATACACATGGGTGCTTGGGCCCAAAATAGTGAACCAAGAGAGAATCATTAAGTCTCTTTTCCTCCAAATTTAAGCTCTTTAAATTCATACAAATAAGGAAAAAAAAGACCATCCAATTTTTTTGAATCAAGCTTAATGAGAAGTAATTTAAAGTAGATTTAAAGCAAACGTGTTATGAAGAAAACTAATCAAGTGAATCAATTTTTCCCATAGGCATAATTAAGAAGTCATTGACATCTTTTTTTCCCTTAAAATCCAGGTCAATTTGAAGTTTGGTGTTGAAGAAATGTGAAGCTCAAAAGGGTAATAAGTAAACAAATAGAGAGAGATAAATAAATGAATGAACACATGGATGGATGGATGAATGAACACATGGATGGATGGATGGACGGACGGACGGACGGACGGACGGATGGATGGACAGGCATACAGAAAGACAGACATATGAATGAATGAATAGATGAATAAGTAGATAAAGAGATAGCTATATCAACAAATCAATAAATAGATGGATAAATAGATAAATAATAACAAGTTTGGCTTTCCAGAACTGTATTTTTGTGTGTTGATCTGATATCCTGCCATTCTGTTGAATTTGTATATTAAATCTAATAGTTTCTTTTTGTTTTTTATTTGTATTGTATATTTGTGGGTGTGTGTATGTGAGAGAGAGAAAGAGAGAGAATTCCTTGGGATATTCTATGTATAAGATCTTGTCATCTTGAATAGGAAAAATTTTACTTCTTTCCAAATTCAAATGCCTTTAAAAAAAATTTTAGCCTAACTTTTCTGTCTAGTATTTCCAGAAAAATGTAGAATAAGAGTTCTGAAATCAGGCATCCTTGTCTTGTTCCTGATGTTAGGGGAAAACTTGTAGTCTTTCACCAATGCGTGTGATGTTAGCTGTGGGTGTTTCATAAGTGTCCTTAATCAGATACATGTAGTTTCCTTACATTTCTAGTTTGTTGAGTGATTTTATTATGAAAGGGTCTTGGATTTTGTCAAATGATGTTTCTGCATTCATTAATCAAATCATTTTTCCTGGGTGAAGGGAAAGACAACACTCAATACAAGAAAGGTCAGCCTAATTGGACTGGATTAAAAGTAAAGAGGTTTCCGGGATAAAATGAAAGCTTCAAAGGTCAGCGGAGCAGGGGCTGGGGTCTGGGGAACTTGATTTGAGGGGACTTCTAAGTCAATGGGCAAACCAATTCTATTATGAAAACACTCTGCATCCCACTTTGAATTGTGGCGCCTGGGGTCCTAAATGCCAACAAGCGGCCATCTAAGATACATCAATTGGTCTCAACCCACCTGGAGCAAAGGCAAAGGAAGAACACCAAGGTCACACGACAACTAAGAACCCAAGAGACAGAAAGGGCCACATGAACCAGAGACCTACATTATCCTTAGACCAGAAGAACTAGTTGGTGCCCGGCCACAATCGATGTCTGCCCTGTCAGGGAGCACAACAAACAACTCTTGAGGGAGCAGGAGACCAATGGGATACAGACCCCAAATTCTCATGAAAAGACCACACCTAATGGTATGACTGCGGCTAGAGGAATCCCAGAGACAATGCTCCCCAGAACTTCTGATGGCACAGGACAGGAACCATCCCCGAAGACAACTCATCAGGCCTGAGAAGGACTGGTCAGTGGGGGGGAGAGAGATGCTGATGAAGAGTGAGCTAATTAAATCAGGTGGACACGGGAGAACGTGTTGGCAACTCTTGACTGGAGGGGGGATGGGAAGATAGAGAGAGAGGGAAGATGGCAAAATTGGCATGAAACCAGAGACTGTAAGGGCTGACTCAATAGGGGGAGAGCAAGTGGGAGAAGGGAGTAAGATGTATGTAAACCTACATGTGACAGACTGATTGGAATGGTAAATGTTCACTTGAAGCTTAATAAAAATTTTAAAAAAAATCATTTTTCCTTCATTTTCTTAATTAATTGATATTTATGCTTAACAACTCTTGCATTTGTGGGATAAGTTCCACTGGGACGTGGTTTATAGTCTTTTCAATATGCTGCTATGTTTGATTTGCTAGTATTTTGCTGCTGGATTTGGTTTGTTAGTACTCTGTTGGAGATTTGCATTCATATTCATAAGGGATATTGTGGGGTTTTTTGGCTTCGGTATCAGGGTGATCATGTTATCATAGAATCAATTACAAAGTGTTCCCTACTATTTTCTTTTGCAAGAGTTTGAGAAAGATTAATGTTAATTTGTATTCAGTACTTTGTTATAATTTCTATCTCCTTATTGTTGTTGTTTTTGCTAGGTGCGCTCGAGTCATTTCTGACTCATAGCCACCCTATGCACAACAAAAGGAAACCCTGCCCGATCCTGTGCCATCCTCACGATCATTGCTATACGTGAGCCCGTTGTTGCAGCCACCATGTCAGTCCATCTTGTTGAGGGCCTTCCTCTTTTTCACTGACCCTATTCTTTCCCAAGGATGATGTCCTTCTCCAGAGACTGATCCTTCCTGACAACATGCCCAAAGTGTATGAGATGAAGTCTCACCATCCTTGCTTCTAAGGAGCATTCTGGCTGTACTTCTTCCAAGGCAGATTTGTTCCTTATTTTGGCATATCATGATATATTCAATATTCTTCACCAACAGATGCCAATTTTTCTTCAGTCTTCCTTACTCATCATCCAGCTTTCATTGCTTGGGTCAGGGGCACCTTAGTCTTCAAGGTGACGTCCTTGCTTTTTAACACTTTAAGGAGGTCTTTTGTAGCAGATTTGCCCACTGCCGCTTCCATGGATGTTGATTGCTGAAACAAGTAAAATGAAATCCTTATTGTTTTAGGTTTTATGTTTAGGTCTTTGATCCATTTTGAGTTAGTTTTTGTTTATGATGTGAAGTATGGGTCCTGATTCATTTTTTCTACAGATGGACATTCAGTTTTGCCAGTGCCATTTGTTAGAGACTGTCTTTTCCCAATTTAACAAAATTTGGTCCTTCGTCAAAAATCAGCTGCCCATAGCTGGACGGATTTACACCCGTGTTCTAAATTCTGTTCCATCGGTCTGTGAGTTTGTCATCGTACAAATACCAGTCTGTTTTGATTGCCATGCCTGTATAGTAGGTTCTAAGATTCAGTAGTGCGAGGCCTTCTTTCTACCTTGTTCTTCTTTAGTAGCACTTAACTTATCCAAGGCCTCTTTCCTTTTCACATTGGCTTGGTGATTAGTGTTTCCATCTCATTAAAGAATGCTGTTGCAATTTGGATCGGTATTGCATTATATTTGTAGATCACTTCAGGTAGTATTGACATTTTTATGGTGTTGAGTCTTCCTATCCGTGAGCATTTTTTTTTCTTCCAATTATATAGGTCTCTTGGTTTCTTGCAGTAGCATTTTGTAGTTTTCTTTGTATAGGTCTTTTATATCCCTGGTTAGATTTATTCCCAAGTATTTTATCATTTGGGGGGCTATTATAAATGGCATTCTTTTTGTGATTTACTTTTTGAAGTTCTCTTTGTTAATGTAGAGGAATCCAACTGATTTTTTATATGTTGATATTGTACCCTGCTACTTTGCTGAATCCTTCTATTAGTTCCAGTAGTTTTTTTGTGGAATCCTTGGAGTTTTCTATGTATAGGTTCATTTCATCTGTGTATAGGGAAAATTTTGCTTCTTCCTTCCACTTTGGATGTCCTTTCTTTCTCTTTCCATATTTCTTTAGTTAAGACTTTCAGTGCAATGACATTTTGGTTAGCAGCCGAGCACTTAACCAATGTACCACCAGGCCTCCTCTATGTCGTTACCTTGAAATTTACCGTTATCTTCCTAAGTTTAAAACAGTCTTTTATTTATTGATATCGCTTTGGCTTCCTCTCCATATGGAAGTTCTATAACTACACCATTTCTTCCCTCTTTTTTGTTTTGATGTCATCATTTACATATTGATGTCTTTGGTTCCCTGTTTTTAGCCTTTTAGCTTTGTTTTGTTTTTTAAATTCTTTATTTGGGTTGGTATCTGGGTGGACTGTCCTACGTCCAAATATCAGATTATGGTTTAATGTTTTTGGTTCTCTATTCGAAGGACTCTCTTTAATATTTCTTGTAAGTTTGGTCTGGTTTTTACAAATTCCCTTAATTTCTGCTTATCTGGAAATATTCTAATGTTGCCATTGTATTTGAGAGACAGTTTTACCGAATATAGAATTGCTGACTGGGTTATTTTGTTTTTGTTTTTTTACTTTTGACCTTTTATATAGGTCTTCCCACTGTCTTCTTGCCTACGTAGTTTTAGCTACATAGTTGGAGATTAGTTTTATTGGTTCCCCTTTGTAGATAGGTGACTTTATTTTTCCTTAGCTGATCTCAGGATTCTTTGTTTGTCTTTGGTCCTTTTTTTTTTGCAAGTTTGTTTATAAGTCTTGGTGACTTTCTTTGGGCTCTATCCTGTATGGGGTTCATTGCGCTTCTTGGATGAGTATCTTCTTGTCTTTCATGATGATAGATAGCGAAGTTTTCTGCCAGGATTACTTTGACAATTGTCTCTGTGTTTTGCATTGCACCCAGCCCCATCCATTGGATCTCTTATCATATGCAAGTTTTTCCTCTTGATAGTGTCCCACATAATTATTAGGATTTCTTCGTTCTTTTTTCTGATTTTTCCTCAAACAAATTGATATCAAGGGATTTTTCTTTAATTTCACTAATCTGTCTTCCATTGCTTCAATTCTGGTCCTATATTCTTCTTTTGAGTTGTCTGTTTCTGAAATTTTATTCTTAATCTTTTGGCTTTCTAGTTGATGTTTTTGTATGGTTTCTAGTTGTTTCATTTTTATATTGTTTTCCTGAATTCTTTATCGCTTTTAAGAGTTGTAAACAACTTGACAACAATGGGTTTTTTGTTTGTTTGTTGCTTTCTTTCATTTTGTCAGTGCCTTCCTTGATTTTGTCTATATTTTTCTTGGTTTTGCCTGTGTTTTCACAGGCTGTTTCTTACCCCCGGCAGGTTTTTTGTTCTTTATTTCAGTCACTTGCTGACTCCATCTTGTCCTGCTTCTTTTTGTGATTTGATATTGTCTGTTGTTTCCGAAGCATCAAGAAATTATTATATGTATTTATTTACTGTGTGTTTGTTGAACCCTGAAATTTTGTTTTGTTTTGATATATCCAAGTAGGCTGGGCCTGTGTTTTGCTCTGGTCTCTAATTTTGCCATTTGGATGCTCTCAGTACCTTTCTCAGGGTTGGTGGAGGAATGACTGCATGTGTGAGTGTGGGTCTCTCGTGGGGCTGTTGAGGATATAGGTGGTGTTTCTGTTGAGGTGGTGTGTTTGTCTGTCCAGCTGGACCCTGGCTGTGGGTGCAGTGGGTGATCTTCCTAGTTTTGGGGTTGAGTGCTGTGTGTGCTCTGCTGATTGCAGGGTGGTTGGGTTTGGGGTATCTGGGTTGTTGGTCCCCAGATGAGTTGTCTGGAAACTCTCATCAATGGTTCCAGGTGAGCAGGGTTATGTGGGGATGTTTAGAATTAGAATATAGAATACAGAAGAATATACAATATACATTATAGAAGAATATACACAGTAGACTATACAGCACAGAATATAGATTATACAAGAGCACATAATACAGAATTTGGAACATAGAATGTAGAATAAAGACTATAGAATACAGATTATAAAATATAGAAAATTATGGACTGTAGAATGTAAAATATAGAATACACTATATTCTATTTTCAAAGTTCTTTTATATTCTGTATTCTATCTTCAGTGTTCTATGCTCCATATTCTATATTTCAAAATCTCTATTTTCTATAATCTATGTTCTTCTCTATTCTATATTTTTGTATATTCTATATTTCATACTTTGCATTCTATATTCGATGTTCTACATTCTATATTTTTCTACATACAATATTCTTCTATATTCTATATTTCATATTCTATATTCTACATTGTATATTTTAAATTCTTCCGTATTCTATGCTCTATATTCTGTATTCTACATTCTAAATTCTTTATTCTATGTTCTTCCATATTCTTCTATATTCTATATACTATATTTTTCTGTATTCTATATTCCATAGTCTACATTCTTCCTTCTATATTCTATATTTTTCTATATTCTGTATTCTATATTCTTCATAGTGTATATTTTGTTTTACATTCTATATTCTTATTCCATTATCTTCTATATTCTATAATCTATATTCTTCTGTATTCTGTGTTCTTTATGCTTTATTTATATTCTATATTTTGTATTCTACATACTATATTCTTCTATATTCTATATTTTCTATATTCTATATTCAATCCTCTGTGTTCTATATTCAATGTTCTTTTTCTATATTCTATAATTTTCTGTATTCTATATTCTACATTCTATATTCTTCTATAGTCTGTATCATATATTGTTCTATATTGTATATTGTGTATTTTGCATTCTACATTCTATATTCCATAATCTTCTATATTGTATAATGTATATTCTCTATATTATGTATTTTTATTCTATATTTTATATTCTGTACTCTACATTCTATTTTCTAAATTCTATATTTTCTATATTCCATTGATTGTATTCTATATTCATTTTTTTCTATAGTCTATATTTTTTAATAATTTTCTGTATTCTATATTCCATGTTGCATATTCTGTATACTCTATTCTACATTCAATATTCTCTTATATTCTATCTTCTATATTTAATTCTACATTCTATATTCCAGAATCTTCAATATTCTGTAATCTATATTCTTCTATATTCTATGTTCTTTATTCTATATTTTATATTCTACTTTGTACATACTCTATTCTATATTTATCTCTATTTTATATTTTTCTATATTCTCTATTCCATACCCTGTATTCTATATCACATATTCTATATTCTGTGTTCTATATTCTATGTTCTATATTCAATATTTTTATATACTATATTCTTCTGTATTCTATATTATATATTCCATATTCTACATTCCGCATTCTATATTCTATAGTCTTCTATGTTCTGTATTCTATACTCTTCTACATTCTTATTCTACATTCTATATTCTTCTCTTACAATCTATATTCTTCTATCTGCTATATTCTGTATTGTACATTCTGAATTGTATATTAAATATTCTACAGTCTACATTCTAAATTTTGTAATATTCTTTATTCTTCTCTGTACTCTATTCCACATTCTATGTTCTCTATTCTACATTTCATTTTCTTCTATATTCGACATTTTCTATTCTAAATTTTTCTGAATTCTATATTTTTTAGTGTTTATTCTACCTTCTAATCTCTATATTCTATATTCTTCTGTAATCTAATATTCTCTTGTATTCTCTATTCCATATTCTCTATTCTACATTCTATATTCTTCTATAGTCTGTAATCTCTATTCTTCTACTTTATTCTATATTCTTCAATAGTATATATCCGATACCTTATATTCCATATTTGTCCATAGTCTATTTTCTTCAATGTTCTATCTTCTATTTTCTGTAGTCTGTCATCTATATTCTGTATTCTTCTATATTCTGCATTCTATATCCTATATCTTCTATATTCTAAATTTTTGCTCTATATTTTCCTATATTCTGTATTCTGTTTTTCAGTTTTCTATATTCTTCTATAACTATACTCTACATTCTGCTATTGTCCATATTCCATATTCTTCTATACTCTATATTCTTTTTTCTTTTATATTCTGCATTGTATTTCTATGTCCTATGTTCTTCTATATACTATAGTCCTCTGTATTCTATGTTCTATGTTCTAAATTCTTCTATATTCTATATTCTGTATTTTATATTCTACATTCTAAATTCTATATTCTCCTATGTTCTATATTCTTTTATATTCTCTTTCTATATTTTTACATATTCTAGGTTCTATATTCCATACTCTGTATTCTATATTGTATATTCAAAGTTCTATGTTCTATATTCTTTATTTTTATATATACTATATTTTTCTGTGTGGTATATTCTATGTTCCATATTCTATATTCTACATTCAGTATTCTTTTAAATTCTGTATTCTTTTATATTTTACATTCTACATTCCATAATTCTCTGTATTCTGCAATCTGTATTCTGTATTCTATAGTCTTTATTCTATATTTTATATTCTGTAGTCTACATTCTATATTCTAAATTCTGTATTCTATGTTCTTCAGTAATCTATATTCTTCCTTGTATAGTCTTCTACTGTGTACATTCTTCTATAATGTATATTCTGTATTCTATATCCTAATTCTTCTATATTCTCTATTCCATATTCTGTATTCTTCAATATTCTGTATTCTACATTCCACTATATTCTTTTTCTTGTATTTTCCATACCCTTGTACATTCTATATTCTTCTGTATCTCGTATTCTATGTTCTCCTATATTCTATATTGTACATTCTATATTCCATTATTTTCTATATTGTATGATTTATTTTTTTATATTATATACTTTTGTGTATACTTCACTGTATACTTTGCATTGTATAATCTGTATTCTACATTGTACATTTTATATTCTTCTGCATTCTATATTCTAAATTTATATTCTATTTTCTTCTATATCCTGTATTCTGTATGCTATATTCTTCTATAATGTATATTCTATATTCTTCTTTATTCCAAATCCTCTATACACTATATTGTTCTGTTTACAACGTTCTTTTATATTCTGTATTGTATCTTCCGTGTTCTATGTTCCATATTCTATATTTTAAATTCTCTATATTCTATAATCTATGTTCTTCTATATTCTATATTTTTGTATATTCTATATTCCATACTCTGTATTCTATATTTGATGTTCTATATCCTACGTTTTTCCACATACACCATTCTTCTATATTCTATATTTCATATTCTATATTCTACATTGTATATTTTAAATTCTTCCATATTCTATGCTCTGTATTCTATATTCTACATTCTAAATTCTATATTCTTCCATATACTTCTAGTCTATATTTTTCTATATATTTTTCTGTATTCTCTATTCCATATTCTATATTCTTCCTTCTATATTCTATATTCTACTATATTCTGTATTCTTCTATATTGTAGTCTGTATTTTAAATTCTATATTCTATATTCCGTTATCTTCTATATTCTATAATCTATATTCTTCTATAATCTGTGTTCTTTACCCTTTATTTTATATTCTATATTTTGTATTCTACATTCTATATTTTTCTATATTACATATTCCATACTCTGTGTTCTATATTCAATGTTCTTTTTCTATAATCTATATTTTTCTATACAATTTTCTGTATTCTATATTCTTCATTCTTTACTCTATATTCTTCTATAGTCTGTATATTTTTCTATATTGTAAATTCTGTATTTTACATTCTACATTCCATAATCTTCTATATTGTATAATGTATATTCTCTATATTATGTATTTTTGTTCTATATTTTATATTCTATATCCTGTATTCTAAATTCTTTATTTTTCTATATTCCATTGTCTGTATTCTATACTCAATGTTGTTTTCTATAGTCTATATTTTTATAATTTTCTGTATTCTATATTCCATATTGCATATTCTGTAAACTATATTCTACATTGTATATTTCTTATATTCCATCTTCTATATTCTATATTCCAGAATATTCTATAATCTATATTCTTCTGTATTCTATGTTCTTTATTCTACTTTGTACATACTCTATTCTACATTCTTTATTTAAGTCTATTCAATATTTTTCTATATTCTCTATTCCATACTCTGTATTCTATATTCCATATTCGATGTTCTATATTCTATATTTTTTATATCCTATATTCTTCTGTATTCTACATTCTATATTCCGTATGTTATATTCTACATTCTGCATTTTATTCTTCTATGTTCTGTATTCTATACTCTTCTACATTTTTATTCTACATTCTATATTCTTCTGTTGTAATCTATATTCTTCTACCTGCTATATTCCATATTGTACATTCTAAATTCTATATTCAATATTCTAGCCTACATTCTATATTCTCAATTTTTCAATATTCTTTATTCTTCTCTATTCCCTATCCCATATTCTATGTTCTCCATTCTCCATTCCATTTTCTTCTATATTCTATATTCTGCATTTTATATTCTAAATTTTTTCTGAATTCTATATTCTATATTTTTTATGTATATTCTACCTTCTAATCTCTATGCTCTATATTCTTCTGTAATCTATTCTCTTATATTCTCTATTCTACATTCTATATTCTTCTATATTTTGTCATCTGTATTTTTCTACTTTATTCTCTATTCTTCAATACTGTATATCCTATACCCTATATTCCCTGTTTGTCAATATTCTATTTTCTTCTACATTCTATCTTCTATATTCTGTAGTCTGTCATCTATATCCTTTATTCTTCTATATTCTGCATTCTATATCCTATATCTTCTAAATTTATGCTCTATGTTTTCCTATATTCTGTATTCTATATTTTTCAATATTCTACATTCTTCTATAATTATATTCTACTTTCTCCTATTTTCCATATTCCTTATTCTTCTATACTCTATATTCTTCTGTATTCTTTTTTCTTTTATATTCTGTATTGTATCTTCTATGTTCTTCTATATACTATATTCCTCTATATTCTATAGTCCATATTCTATATTCTACGTTCTAAATTCTATATTTTATATTCTATACTGTACATTCTAAATTCTACATTCTTTTATATTCTATTTCTATATTCTTCCATAATCTACGTTCTATATTCCATTCTCTTTATTTTATATTGTATATTTAAAGTTCTATGTTCTATATTCTTTATCTTTCTATATACTGTTTTTCTGTATGGTATATCTTATGTTCCGTATTCTATATTCTATATCCTATATTCTACATTCTATATTCTTCTATAGTATGCATTCTATATTCTTCTATATTTTACATTCTACATTTCATAATTTTCTATATTCTATAATCCGTAATCAATACTCTTCATTTTATATTTTATATTCTGTATTCTACATTCTTTTCTTTTATTCTACATTCTATTTTCTATATTCCAAATTCTGTATTCTATGTTCTTCTATAATCTGTATTCTGTATCGTATAGTCCTATAGGGTAGCCCGCACGCACGAGCAGGCCCGAATAGCGAAGCCCCGCAGGTTAGGCGAAGCCTGAAAGGAGAGTCCCGCAGGCCCCAACGGAGAGTCCCGCAGGCAAGAAGAGTCTCGAAAGGAGAGCCCTGCAGGCATGAATAGGCCCGAACAGAGAGTCCCGCAGGGAAGAACAGGCCCGAACGGAGAGTTCTGCAAGCAAGTATAGGCCCAAATGGAGAGTCCCGCAGGCAAGCATAGGCCCAAACTGAGAGTCCGGCAGGCAAAAATATCCCTTAATAGAGGAGCCCCACAGGCAAGAACAGGTCCAAATAGCGGAGCCCCGCACGCAGGAAAAGGCCTGAATAACGGAGCTCCACAGGCACGAAGAGGCCCGAATAGAGGAGCCCCGCAGACAAGAGGAAGCCTGAAAGGAGAGTCCCGCAGGCAAGAATAGTCCTGAACTGGGACTCACGCAGGCAAGAATAGGCCCGAACAGAGTCACGCAGGCAAGAATACGCCCGAATTGGAGCCCGGCTGGCAAAAAAAGGCCCTTACACAGTCCCGTGGGCAAGAATAGGCCCGAATAGAGGAGCCCCGCAGGTAAGAATAGGCCCGAACAGAATCCCCCAGGAAAGAATAGACCCTAACAGAGAAGCCTGGAGTTGAGAATAGGCCCAAAAGGAGAGTCCTGCAGGCGAGAACAGGCCCGAAAGGAGAGTCCGGCAGCCGAGAAAGGGCCCGAACAGAGAGTCCCGAAGGCGACAACAGGCCCATACCGAGAGTCCCGCAGACGAGAATAAGCCCGAAGGGAGATTCCCACAGGCCAGAACAGAGAAGCCCTGTAGGCAAGAATAGGCCTGAACAGGGTCCCGCAGGCAAAAATAGACCTGAACGGAGAGTCCCGCAGGAAAGAATAGGCCCAAATGGAGAGTGCTGCAGGCAAGAATAGGCCAGAACGGAGATTCCTGTAGCCAAGAATAGGCCCGAACAGAGTCCCGAAGGCAAGAATAGGACCGCACAGAGGAGTCCCGCAGGCAAGAGCATGCCCGAATAGAGGAGCCCCACAGGCACAAACAGGCCGGAATAGCGGAGCCTGGCACGTAGGAACACGCCGAATAGCGGAACCCGCCACACGAGAACACTCACGAATGCCGGAGCTCCGCAGGCACGAGCAGGCCCCAAGAGCAGAGCCCCGCACTGACGAACGGCCCCAATAGCAGAAGCCCGCACGTGCGGACACGCCGAATAGCGGAGCCCCGCACGCACGAACAGGCCCGAATAACGGGGGCCCGCAGGCTCAAACAGGCCCGAATAACGGAGTCCCACAGGCTCAAACAGGCCTGAATAACGGAGCTCTGTAGGCACGAGCAGGCCCAAATAGAAGAGCCCCGCAGGCAAGAGGAGGAACGAAAGGATGCTCCCGCAGACGAGATTAGGCCCAAACGGAGGTTCCCCAGGCAAGAATATGCCCGAACGGAGAGTCCCGCAGGCAAGAATAGGCCCAAACGAATGATCCCACAGGCAAGAATAGGGCCGAACAGAGTGTCCCACAGGCACGAATGGGCCCTAACGTAAGGTTCCGCAGGCGAGGATAGGCCCGGACGGAGAGTCCCGCAGGCCAGGATAGGCCCGAATAGAGGAGCCCCGCAGGTAAGAAGAGGCCCTAACGGAGAGGCCTGCAGGCGAGAACAGGCCGGAACAGAGAGTCCCACAGGCAAGAACAGGCCAGAATAGAGGAGCCCTGTAGGCAAGAATAGGCCCGAATGGAGAGTCCCGCAGGCAAGAATAGACCTGAACGGAGAGTCCTGCAGAAAAGAATATAGAATGTTGAGTACAGTATAAAGAATATGGAATATAGAATACACAAAAATATAGTATATGTAAATATATAGAAAATAGAAGATTGAATATAGAAAAATATAGAATATAGAAAAATTGCAAATGTTTAGTATAGAATGTAGAATATAGAAGATTTTAAAATGTAGACTATACAATATGGAATATACAATACAGAAGAATATAGTATAGAGAAAAATATAGAATATAGAACATCGAATATAGAATAGAGAGTATGGTATATAGGATATAGGAAAATATAGAATATACAAAAACATAGAATTTAGAATGTGGAATATAGAAGAATTTAGAATATAGAATATGGAATATAGAAGGAAATAGTACATAGAAGAAAACTGAACATAGAACACAGAACACAGAAGATGTAATATAGAATGTAAAAGAATACAGAAAATAGAATATAGAATGTACAAGAATATGGAATACAGAAGAATATAAACAAGAATATGGATTATAGAATATACATTACAGAAGAATATAGAATACAGAATATAGAAGAATATTGAATATAAATTTAGAATATAGAAGAATATAGAATATAGAAGGCTATAGAAAATACAAGAAAAAGAATATAGTAGAATGTAGAATACACAATATGGAAGAATCGAGAATATAGAAGAATTAGAATATAGAATACAGAAGAATATAGAATATACATTATAGAAGAATATACACAGTAGAAAACTATACAATACAGAATATAGATTATACAAGAACATGTAATACAGAATTTAGAATATAGAAAGTAGAATGTAGAATACAGAAAATAGAATATAAAATATAGAATAAAGACTACAGAATACAGATTACAGAATATAGAAAATTATGGAATGTAGAATGTAAAATATAGAATACACTATATTCTTCTATTTTCCAAGTTCTTTTGTATTCTGTATTCTATTTTCAGTGTTCCATATTCTGTATTTTAAATTCTCTATATTCTATAATCTATGTTCTTCTATATTCTATATTTTTGTATATTCAATATCCCATACTCTGTATTCTATATTCTACATTTTTCTACATACAATATTCTTCTATATTCCATATTCTATATTCTACATTGTATATTTTAAATTCTTCCATATTCTATGTTCTGTATTCTACATTCTAAATTCTTTATGTTCTTCCATATTCTATATTTTTCTATATACTATAATTTTCTGTATTTTACATTCCATATTCTACATTCTTCCTTCTGTATTCTATATTATTCTATATACTGAATTCTATATTCTTCTATATTGTAGATTCTGTATTTTACATTCTATATTCCATTATTTCTATATTCTATAATCTATATTCTTTTATCCTTCCAGAGGAGCTACTACATAGTTTTAGTTTTAAGAGATTGTGAGAGCACCCAGGAGAAAAGGCCTTTTCGTATTCTCTTTTCTGCCTGAATTCGGTCAATTCACACTTGCCAAAGAAAAGTTTCCATGCACAAAATACAAAGCAGTAACTCTCTCCTGGCAGAGTAAATCCTGTGCAGTGTTGCCCTGATGAGATACTGTTGGTACAGTGAGGCCCACGGAAAACACAGTGCGCAGAGAAATCCTGGCAAAGCCATATGTTTCCCCACATAAATGTATGTCACATTCAGTTATTTGCCAAAAACAGAGCTCAGAGGCCACATCAGATTTTGGTATCTCAGTGAAAAAAAGAACACTCTGACTTCATCCATTCCTCTAGACAAATGCAGTTAGAAGGAGAAAACCATCATTTGGTTTCGCTTTCCCGGAATGAGCTCGGCAAATCTGCTCTTCGCGAACGGAAGTTTTCCTCTGGAGAACTGCCTTGCGGTAGCCATATTCTGGAAGTGGAACAGGTATGCAGTGTTAACGTTAAGCTATTATGAAGGCTCGTTTTGGCCCAGGGAAAACAAAGCGCCTGGGGAAATCTTAACAGACCCCAGTGCCTTTCCACGGTTCGAAGTGTGGAACTGCAGACTCTTTTCCAAATAAGAGAGCGCACAGGCAACAGCAGCCTGCATGTTTCTCAGTGAAAGGGAAAACTCCCTGTCTTCATCCAGTCCTCTGAGGAAAGCAGGCAGAAGAAGAGAAACTTTCTTTCCTTCCTCTTTCCTGCAATGAATTCCTCATTTGCTCTTGCAAACTCAAAGCTTCTTCTGGAAAACTACATCACGGTGCATGTATCCTTCCAGAGGAGCAACTACATAGTTTTAGCTTTAAGAGACTGGGAAAGCACCCAGGGAAAAAAGGCCTTTTCGTATTCTCTTTTCTGCCTGAATTCGGTCAATTCTCACTTGCCAAAGCAAGGTTTCCTAGCACAAACTACAAAGCAGTAACTCTCTCCTGGCAGAGTAAATCCTATGCAGTGTTGCCCTGACGAGATACTGTTTGTACAGTGAGGCCCAGGGCCCAGGGAAAACACATTGCCTAGAGAAATCCTAGCAAAGCCGTGTGTTTCCCCACATGAATGTATGTCAGTTTCAGTTATTTGCCAAGAACAGAGCTCAGAGGCAACATCAGATTTTGTGCATCTCAGTGAAAAAAAGAACACTGTGACTTCATCCATTCCTCTGACGAAAACAGTTAGAATGAGAAAACAGTCTTTTGGTTTCGCTTTCCCGTAGTGAGCTCAGCAAATCTCCCCTTTGCAAAGGGAAGTTTTCCTCTGGAGAACTGCCTTGTGGTAGCTGTATTCTGGAAGTGGAACGAGTATGCTTTAAGCTATTGTGAAGGCTCTTTTTGGCCCAGGGAAAACAAAGTGCCTGGGGAAACCCTAACAAACCCCAGTGCCTTTCCACAGTTCAAAGTGTGGAACTGCAGACTCTTTTCCAAATAAGAGAGCACAGAGGGAACAGCATCCTGTGTGTTCCTCAGTGGAAGGGAGAACTCCCTGACTTCATCAGGTCCTCTGAGCAAAGCAGGCAGAAGTAGAGAAACTTTCTTTCCTTCCTCTTTCCTGCAATGAATTTTTCATTTGCTCTTGCAAACGTATGGCTTCTACTGAAAAATTGCTAATCCTAACCCTAACCCTAACCTTAACACTAAAACTAAACCTAACCCTAACCTGACCCTAACCTTAACCCAAACACCTAAGCAAACACTACCCCTAACCCTAACCCTCATCCTTAACCTAAACTTCACCCTAAACCTAAGCCTAATCCAAACCCTAAAACTAAACCTAACCCTAAACTATCCCCTCACTCTAACTCTAAACCTAAACCTAACCCTATCCCTAACTCTAACCCTGACCCTAACCGTAACACCTGAAAACATCAGCTTAACTGGAAACCTAACACTAACACTCACATGAACCCCTAACCCTTTCCCTAACCTTAACCCTATAACTAATTTTGGCTCTAACCCTCACCTAAACCTAACCCTTACCCTAACCCTAACCATAAGCCTAACCTTTACTCTACCCTAACCCTATCCTAAGCCTAACAATAACTCTAAAACTAACACTAACCCTAACCCTAAACCCTAGCACTAACTCTAAATTTAAACCTAAGTGTAACCGCAACCCTCAACCTATCTTAAAATCCACCCTATCACTAACCTAAAGGTAACCCGAACTTTAAACCTAACCCTACCTCTAAACCTAACTCTAAGCTTAACATCTGTAACCCTAAATCTAACCCTTACAATAATTCTGGCCCTACCCTCAACCTAAAGCTAATACTAATCCTAACCCTGACCCTAACCATTACCTAACCTTAACCCTACCATGAACTTAAACAAAACCTTAAACCCTAACCCTAACTCTAACCCTAACCCTAGCCCGAACCCAAACCCTAACGCTAACTCTAACTATGACTCTAACCCTCACCCTAAAACTAATCCTAAACCCTAGCATTAACACTAACTCTAAACCTGACCCTAAACCTAGCTTAGCCCTACCCTGTACTGTAAACCTAGCCTTAAGCCTAACCATACCACTACTCTAACCCTAACTCTATCTCTAGCCCTAACCCTAACTCCTACCGTAAGCCTAACACTAACCCTAACCCTAACTCGAACTCTAACCCTAACAATAACAGTTGCCCTAAACCCTCACTTTAACTGTAAACCTAAACCTAACCCTCACCCTAACCCCTAACTGTATCCCCCAACACTAACCCTATTGCTATCTCTAACCCTAACCCTAACCTGAACCCCTAAGCCCTAATGATAACCCTAACCCTAAAACAAAACCTAACCCCTAACACCAAAGCCTATCCCAAAACATAACGCTAACTCTAACACTAACCCTAACCCTAATCCTAACTCTAAACCTAACCTTAATCCTAACCTTAACCCTACCCCCTAACTCTAACCCCAAGCTCAACTCTCACCCTTAAATTAAACTTTCCCCTAGCCGTAGCCCTAACCCTAAACCTGACCCTAACATTAACCCAAACACCTAACCCTAACCCTAAACCTGACCCTAACACAATAACCCAAACACCAAACCCTAACCCTAACACTAAGCCCAACCCTAAACCTAACCCTAACCTTAACCCAAATGCCTAACCCTAACCCTCACCCTCATCCTTAACCTAAACTTCACCCTAAACCTAAGGCGAACCCTAACCCTAAAACTAAAGCTAACCCTTAACTATCCCCTAACACTAACAGTAACCCTAAACCTAATGCTAACCCTAGCCCTAACCTTAACACCCTAAAACACCAGCTTGAAGTAAACCTAACACTAACCCTCACATGAACCCCTAACCCTAACCCTATCCCGCATCCTAACCCTAACCCAGACCTAAACCTAACTCTTTCTCTAACCCTAAACTTAACCCTAACCTTAACTCTACCCTAACCCTAACAATAACTCTAAACCTGACCATAACCATAATCCTAAACCCTAGCACTAACTCTAACTCTAAACCTAACCCTAAGCTAGCCCTACCCTTTACCGTAAACCTAGCCTTAACCCTAACCTTACCCCTACCCGAAGCCTAACTCTATACCTAACCCTAACACTAACCTTAAACCTACTCTAACCTTAACCCTAACCCTGACTATTAACTGAAACTTCACCCTAACCCTAAGCCTAACTCTAACTCTAACCCTAATCATAACAATTACCCTAAACCCTCACCTTAACTGTAAACCTAACCCTAACCCTCACCCTAATCCTTAACCATATCCCCAACCCTAAACCTAACGCTATCCCCAAACTTATCCCTAACCCTAACCCTAATACGAACACTAACCCAAATCTAACCCTAACCCTAATATTAACCCTAAACTTAACCCTACCCTAACCATAAACCTAACCCTAACACCCTAAAACTAACGTCTAACACCATCTATAACCCTAACCTTTATCATAACCCTCACCCTTAACCTAAACTTCACACTAATCCTAAACCTAACCTAACGCTAACCCTAAATATAACGCCTGAGCATAACCCGAACCCTGAACCTAACCTTAACACTAAACTGAACACAAACCCAAACCCTAGCCCTCACCATAAAAATAGCCCTCACCCTATCCTAAACTTCATCTAAACACTAACCATAACCTTAACGCAAAACCTAAACCTAACCCAAACCCTAACCTTAAACCTAACTCTAAGAATAACGCTAGTCCATCTGTAACCCTAAACTGAACACTTACAATAGACCTGAACCTAACCCTAAACTTAATCCTAATCCTAACCCTAGACCTAATCCTAACCCTAACTCTAACCTTGACCCTAAATAGAACACTAAGTCTAACCCTCAACTTGGACCTAATCCTAAATCTTACCCTACACCTAACCCTAACCCTAAACCGAACCCTAACTCTAACTCTAACCCTAATCATAGCACTTAACCTAAACCCTCACCTTAACAGTAAAATTAACCGTAACCCTCACCCTAACCCCTAACCATATCCCCCAACCCTAACCCTAATGCTATCCCTAACCCTAACTCTAACTCTAACCTGAAACCCCTGAGCCCTAATGATAACCCTAACCCTAACCCTAACACCAATGCCAAAGACTAGCAAAAACCTTAACACTAACTCTCACCCTAACTCTAACACTAACCCGAAACCTAATCATGAACCTAACCCTAACCCTAAACCAAACCTAACCATGACCAGAACCACAAGGCCTAACCGGAACCCTCACCCAAACCCTAACCCTAAACTACATCTCTAACCCCTAACACCTTACCATAACCATAATCCTAACCCTACCCAACTCTAACCCTAAACCTAACCCTCACCCCAACCACAAAGCCTAACACAACCCTAACCCTAACCCTAACCGTAACACTAAACTTAAATCTAACCCTAACCCTAAAACTAAACACAACCCCTGAACTTAACCCTAACCCTAAACATAACCTTAACACTAACCTGAAAACAAGCCCAAACCTTAGCCATAACCCTAACTCTCACCCTATCTTAAACTTCACTCTATCCCTAACCTAAAACTCACCCTGATTTTAACCCTAACCCTACCCCTAAACCTAACCCTCACCTTAACCTTGGCCCACCTGTAACCCGAAACCTAACACAATAACTCTGACCCTAATCCTCGCCCTAAACCTAATTCTAATCCTAACCCTGACCCTAACCTAACCATAACCCTATCTTTAAGCCTACCATAAACTTAAACCTAACCCTAACCCTTAACCCTAACTCTAACCCTAACCCTAGCCCTACCCCTAACCTTAACCGTAACACTTACCGAAAACCCTCAACTTAACTGTAAATGTAACTCTAACTCTTACCCTAACCCTAAACTTAACTCTAATTATAACCCTACCCTAAACCTAACTGAAACACAAACACTTAACCCTAACTCTAAACCTAATCCTTAGCCTAAACTTAACCTCAACCCTAAACCTAATCCTAACGACTAACCGTAACTCTAAACCTAAACCTTACCCAAACCGAACCTTCATCCTTAACCAAAATTTCACCCTAACCGTAACTCTAAACCTACCCTAACTTCATTCAAAGCCTAATCCTAACCAAAACTAAAACTAACCCTAACACTAACCCTAACCCTAACGCTAAACCTAAACTTAACCCTAACCCTGACCCTAACTTGTACCCTAACCCCTAACCCTAAACCTCATGCTTAACATAAACTTCACCCTAACTCTAACGCAAAAACTAAAAGTAACACAATCTCCCCTAACCCTGACCCTAACCCTAGACCTAACCATAAACCTAACCCTAAGCCTAAACTTAACACTCACCCTGACCCTAACTCTAACTCTAACCCTAATCTTAACCCTAAAACTTACCCTACACACTCAGCTTAAATGGAAACCTAGCACTAACGCTCACACTAACATCTAAACCTAACCCCAACACTTAACCCAACCCTATCTCTAACCATAACCTAGTCCTAAACCTAACCATGACATAAGCCTAACACTTACCCTAACCCTAAATCTAATCCTAACCTTAACCCTAAACTTAATCCTAACCTTAGCCCTAACCCCTAACACTAACCCTAAGCTCAACCCTCACCCTTAACTTAAACTTAACCTTAACCCTAAACATAACCTTAAACCTGACACTAACATTAACGCAAACACTTAGCCCTAAACCTAACACTAAGCCTAACCCTAAACCTAACCCTAACCCCCAAACACAACCCTAAGCCCCTAACAAAAACACCCTAACCCCCTAACAAAAACAACTCTAACCCCCTAACAAAGCACCCTAACCCCCTAACAAAAACAACCCTAACCCCCTAACAAAAACAATGCTAAACCCCAAACAAAAACAACCATAACCCCCTAAAAAAACAACACTAAACCCCAAACAAATACAACCCTAATGCCCTAACAACAAAAACAACACTAACGCCCTAGCAAAAACAACCCTAACCCCCTAACAAACAACCCTAATTCCCTAACAACAAACAACCCTAACCCCCTAACAACAAACAACCCTAACCCCCTAACAAACGACACTAACCCCCGTACAAAAACAACCCTAAATCCCTAACAAACTACCCTAACCCTCTAACTAACAAACCTAACCCCCTAACAACCCTAACACCCAAACAACCCTAAACCCCTAACCAACAACCCTAACCCCCTAACCAACAACCCTAACACCTTAACAAATAAACCTAGCCCCTAACAAACAACCCTAACCCACTAACAAACCTAACCCCTAACAAACAACTCTAACCCCCTAACAAACAAAACTAAACCCCTAACAAACAACCCTAACCCCCTAACAAACAACCCTAACCCCCTAACGAAAAAACCTAACCACCTAACAAACAACCCTAACCCCCAACAAAAACAACCTTAACTCCCTAACAACAAACAACCCTAACCCCCTAACAAAAAACCCTAACCCCCTAACAATAACATGCGTAACCCCTTAACAAACAACCCTAACCCCTAACAAAGAACCCTAAACCCCTAACAACAAACAATCCTAACCCCCTAACAACAAACAATCCTAACCCCCTAACAACAAACAAACCTAACCCCTTAAGAACAAACAACCCTAACCCCGTAACAACAAACAACCCTAACCCCCTAACAAACAACCCTAACCCCCTAAAAATAACAACGGTAACCCCCTAACAAACAACCCTAACCCCTAACAAACAACCCTAACCCCCTAACAACAAACACTAACCCCGTAACAAACACAACCCTAACACCCTAACAAAAACTAACCCCCTAACAAACAACCCTAACCCCCTAAGAACAAACAACCCTAACCCTCTAACAAACACCCCAACCCTCTAACAATAACAACCGCAACCCCCTAAGAAACAACCCTATCCCCCAACAAACAACCCTAATCCCCTAACAACAAACAACCCAAACCCCCAACAACAAACAACCCTAACCCCCTAACAACAAGGAACACTAAACCCCTAACAACAAACAACACTAACCCCCAACAACAAACAACCCTAACCCCCTAGCAACAAACAACACTAACCCCGTAACAACAAACAACCCGAACCACCTAACAAAAAACAACACTAACCCCCTAACAACAAACAACCCGAACCACCTAACAACAAACAACCCTAACCCCCTAACAAACAACCCTAACCCCCTAAAAATAACAACCGTAACCCCCTAACAAACAACCCTAACCCCTAACAAACAACCCTAACCCCCTAACAACAAACAACACTAACCCCGTAACAAACACAACCCTAACACCCTAACAAAAACAAAACTAACCCCCTAACAAACAACCCTAACCCCCTAAGAACAAACAACCCTAACCCCCTAACAAACACCCCTAACCCTCTAACAATAACAACCGCAACCCCCTAAGAAACAACCCTAACCCCCTAACAAACAACCCTAATCCCCTAACAACAAACAACCCAAACCCCCTAACAACAAACAACCCTAACCCCCTAACAACAAACAACCCTAACCCCATAACAACAAACAACCCTAAACCCCTAACAACAAACAACCCTAACCACGTAACAAACACAACCCTAACACACTAACAAAAACAAAACTAACCACCTAACAAACAACCCTAACCCCCTAACAACAAACAACCCTAACACCCTAACAAAAAACCCTAACCCCCTAACAATAACATGCGTAACCCCTTAACAAACAACCCTAACCCCCTAAAAAAGAACCCTAACCCCCTAACAACAAACAACCCTAACCCCCTAATAAACAACCCTAACCCCCTAACAAACACAACTCTAACCCCCTAAAAATACAACCGTAACCCCGTAACAAACACAACCCTAATCCCCTAACAAACCCTAACAATAACTTTAAACCTGACCATAACCGTAACCCTAAACCCTAGCACTAACTCTAACTCTAAACCTAACACTAACCTAGCCCTGCCCTTTACCGTAAACCTAGCCTTAACCCTAACATTACCCCTACCCGAGCCCTAACTGTATACCTAACCCTAACACTAACCTTGACCCTACTCTAAATCTAACGTGACTATTAACTGAAACATCACCCTAACCCTAAGCCTAACTCTAACTCGAGCCCTAACCATAACAATTGCCCCAAACCCTCACCTTAACTGTAAACCTAACCCTAACCCTCACCCTAATCCTTAACCGTATCCCCAACCCTAAACCTAACGCTATCCCCAAACTTATCCCTAACCCTAACCCTAATACGAACACTAACCCAAATCTAACCCTAACCCTAATATTAACCCTAAACTTAATCCTACCCTAACCATAAACCTAACCCTAACACCCTAAACCTAACGTCTAACACCATCTATAATCCTAACCCTTATCATAACCCTCACCCTCAACCTAAACTTCACACTAACCCTAAACCTAACCTAACGCTGACCCTAAACATAACGCCTAACCCTAACCGAACCCTAAACCTATCCTTAACACTAACCTGAACACAAACCCAAACCCTAGCCCTCACCATAAAAATAACCCTCACACTATCCTGAACTTCATCCAAACACTAACCATAACCTTAACCCTAAACCTAGACCTAACCCAAACCCTAACCTTAAACCTAACTCTAACAATAACGCTAGTCCATCTGTAACCCTAAACTGAACACTTACAATAGCCCTGAACCTAACCCTAAAATAATCCTAATCCTAACCCTAGACCTAATCCTAACCCTACCCCTATCCTTTACCCTAAATAGAACACTAAGTCTAACTCTCAACATGGACCTAAACCTAATTCTTACCCTACACCTAACCCTAATCCTAAACCAAACCCTAACTCTGACTGTAACCCTAATCATAACAATTACCCTAAACCCTCACCTTAACTGTAAAACTAACCGTAACCCTCACCCTAAATCCTAACCGTATCCCACAACCCTAACCCTAATGCTATCCCTAACCCTAACCCTAACATTAACCTGAAACCCCTGAGCCCTAATGATAAATCTAACCCTAACACAAACCCTAACCCTAACACCAAAGCCTAGCAAAAACCTTAACCCTAACTCTCACCCTAACTCTAACACTAACCCGAAACCTAATCATGAACCTAACCCTAACCCTAAACCAAACCTAACCATGACCAGAACCACAAGGCCTAACCGGAACCCTCACCCAAAACCTAACCCTAAACTACACCTCTAACCCCTAACACCTTACCATAACCATAATCCAAACCCTACCCAACTCTAACCCTAAAACTAACCCTCACCCCAACCACAACGCCTAACACAACCATAACCCTAACCGTAACACTAAACTTAACCCTAACCTTAAATCGAACCCTAACCCTAAAACTAAACACAACCCCTGAACTTAACCCTAATCCTAAACATAACCTTAACACTAACCTGAAAACAAGCCCAAACCTTAGCCATAACCCTAACCCTCACCCTAACTTAAACTTCACCCTATCCCTAACCTAAAACTTGCCCTAACTTTAACCCTAACCCTACCCCTAAACCTAACCCTCACCTTAACCTTGACACACCTGTAACCCTAAACCTAACCCTTACAATAACTCTGACCCTAATCCTCACCCTAAACCTAATTCTAATCCTATCCCTGACCCTAACCCTAACCTAACCTTAACCCTATCTTTAAGCCTACCATAATCTTAAACCTAACCCTAACCCCTAACCCTAACTCTAACCCTAACCCTAGCCCTAACCCTAATCTTAACTGTAACACTTACCCAAAACCCTCATCTTAACTGTAAATGTAACTCTAACTCTTACCCTAACCCTAAACTTAACCCTAATTATAACCCTAACCTAAACATAACTGAAACACCCTTAACCGTAACTCTAACCCTAATCCTTAGCCTAAACCTAACCTTAACCCTAAACCTAACCCTAACCACTGACCCTAACTCTAACCCTAAACCTAAGCCAAACCCTCACCCTTAACCAAAATTTCACCCTAAGCATAATGCTAACCCTACCCTAACTTCATTCAAACCCTAACACTAAGCAAAACTAACCCTAACCCTAAACCTAACCCTAACCCTGACTCTAACCTGAACCCAAACCCCTAACCCTAACCCTCTCGCATGACATAAATTTACTGTAACCCTAAACACTAAATCTCCCCTAAACCTGACCCTAACCATAAACGTAATCCTAACACTAAACTTAAACCTAACTCTGACCCTAACTCTAACTCTAACCCTAAAACTTACCCTACACACCTCAGTTTGAATGGAAACCTAGCACTATCTCTCACCCTAACATCTAAACCTAACCCCAACCCTGAACCCAACCCTATCTCTAACTAAAAACTAGTCCTAAACCTAACTATGACTTAACCCTAACACTTACCCTAACTCTAAACCTAACCTTAACCCTAAACTTAATCCTAACCTTAACCCTAACCCTAACCCCTAACACTAACCCTAAGCTCAACACTCACCCTTAACTTAAACTTCACCCTAACCCTAACCCTAAACCAAACACTAACCCTAACCCTAAACCTAACCTTAAACCTGACCCTAACATTAACCCAAACACTTGACGCTAAACCTAACACTAAGCCTAACCCTAAATGTAACCCTAACCTTAACCTAAACACCAAAGCCTAATCCTAACCCTCATCCTTAACCTAAACTTCACCCTAAACCTCAGCCTAACCCTACCCTAAAATTACACCTAACCCTAAAAAAAAATCCCCTAACTCTCGCCCTAACTCTAAACCTAACCCTAACCCTAACTCTAACCCTAACCCTGGCAGTAACACCCTAAAACATCAGCTTAACTGTAAATGTAACACTAACCCTCACACGAACCCCTAACCCTTTCCCTAACCCTAACCCTATCACTCATCCTAACCCTAACCCTGACCTAAACTTAATCCTTACCCTAACCCTAAACTTAACCCTAACCTTAACTCTACCCTAACCCTAACCCTAAACCTAACAATAACTCTAAACCTGACCCTAACCCTAACCCTAAACCCTAGATCTAACTCTAACTCTAAACCTAACCCTAACCCTAACCCTAACCTGGCCCCACCCTTTACAGTAAAGCTAGCCTTAACCCTGACCTTACCCCTACCCTAACCCTAAACCTAACCCTTACAATATCAATAACCCCTAGCAGGGTCCTGCCTAGTCTCTCCCACCTCATCACTCCTTACAAAGAGCCCTGCTTTGTCTCTCCCACATCCTCACTCCCTAAGCAGGGCTCTGCCTGTCCTCTCCCACCTCCTCACTCTCTACGCAGGACTCTGCCTTGTTCTCCCACCTCTTCACTCCCTACACAGGGCCCTGGCTAGTGTCTCCCATCTTCTCACTCCATACACAGGTTTCTGCCTGTTCTTTCCCACTTCCTCACTTCCTACACGGGGCCCTGCCTGGTCTCTCCCACCTCCTCACTCCCTACACCAGTCCCTGCCTGATCTCTCCTACCTCCTCACTCCCTGCACAGGGCCCTGCCTGGTCTCTCCCACATCCTTACTCCATACAAAGGGACTTGCCTGATCTCTGGCCTCCTCACTCCCTGCACAGAGCCCTGCCTGGTCTCTCCCAACTCCTCATTCCCTATTCAGGTCTCTGAATGCTTCTCCCACCTCTTCACTCCCTACACAGGGCCCTGCCTGCTGTCTTCCATCTTCTCACTCCCTACACAAGTTTCTGCCTATTCTCTCTCACCCCCTCACTTGCTAAACACAGTCCTGCCTGTTCTTTCCCACCTCCTGACTCAGTACACAGGTCTCTGCCTGGTCTCTTCCAACTCCTCACTCCCTAGACAGGGCCCTGCCTGGTCTCTGCCACCTCCTCACTCCCTACACAGGTCTCTGACTGCTCCCTGCCACTTCCTCACTCCCTACACAGGGCCCTGCCTGGTATCTCCCACCTCCTCACTCCCTACACAGGGCTCTGTCTTTTCCCTCCCACCTCCTCAGTCCCTACACAGGTATTTGGGTGGTCTCTCCCACCTCCTCACTCCCTTTACAGGGCCCTGATGATCTCTCCCACCTCCTCACTCCCTAAACAGGACCCTGCCTGGTCTCTCCACCTCCTTACTCCCTACAAAGGGCTCTGGCTAGTCTCTCCTACATCCTCACTCTTTATACAGCATCCTACCTGGTCTCTCTCACCTCCTCACTCCCTATGCAGGTCTCTGCCTGGTCTCTCCCACCTCCTCACTCCCTACACAGGTCCCTGACTGGCCTCTCTCACCTCCTCACTCCCTATACAGGGCCCTGCCTGGCCTCTCCCACATCCGCAATTTACACAGGGCCCTGCCTCCTCTCTCTCTCACATCCTGACTACACACACAGGGCCCTAACTGGTCCCTCCCACCTTCTCCATCCCTACACAGGTCTCTGCATGGTTTCTCCCACCTCCTCATTGCCTACAAGGGTCTCTGCCTGTTCTCTCCCACCTCTCCAATCCCTAGACAGGGCCCTGCCTATTCTCTCCCACTTCCTCACTCCCTACTCAGGGCCCTGCCTGGTATTTCTAACCTCCTCAGGCCCTACACAGGACTCTGCCTGGTCTCTCCCAACACCTCAGTCCCTACAAAGGGCCCTGCCTGGAATCTCCCACCTCCTCACACCCTACCTAGGGTCCTGCCTAGTCAATCCCACCTCCTCACTCCCTACGCAGGGCTCTGCCTGTCCTCTCCCACCTTCTCACTCCCTATGCAGGACTCTGCCTGGTTCTCCACCTCTTCGCTCCCTACACAAGGCCCTGCCTGGTCTCTCCTACCTCCTCACTCCCTACACAGTTCTCTGCCTGTTCTCTCCCATTCCTCAATCCCTACACAGGTCTCTGGGTGGTCTTTCCCACTGCCTTACTACATACACAGGTGTTAGCCTGTTTTCTCCCTCCTCCTCACTTCCTACACAGGGCCCTGATGTTCTCTCGCACCTGCTCACTCCCTAAACAAGCCACTGCCTGGTCTCTCCACCTCCTTACTCCCTCCACAGGGCCCTGCCTGGTCTCTCCCACATCCTCACTCCCTACACAGGGCCATGCCTGGCCTCTCCCACCTCCTCACTCCCTACACAGGGCCCAGCCTGGTCTCTATCGCCCCCTCACTCCCTACACAGGGTCCTGCCTTACCTCTCCCACCTCCTCAGTCCCTGCACTGTGTTTCTGGCTGTTATCTCCCTTCTTCTCACTTCCTACACAGGGCTGTGCTTGTTCTCTCCCATCTCCTCACTCCCTATACAGGGCCCTGCCTGGTGTATCCCATCTGCTCACTCCCTGCACAGGGCCCTGATGATCTCTCCTACATCCTCACTCCCTACACAGGGCCCTGCCTGGCATCTCCACCTCCTTACTCCCTACACACAGCCCTGCCTGGTCTCTCCCACATCCTCACTCTGTACACAGGGTCCTACCTGGTCTCTCCCACCTCCTCACTCCCTACACAGGGCCCTGCCTGGTCTCTCCTAACACCTCACTCCCTACACAGGGCTCTGCCTGGTCTCTCCTAACACCTCACTCCCTACACATGGCCCTGCCTTGTCTCTCCACCTTCTGAATCCCTACACAGATCTCTGCCTCTTCTCTCCAAGATACTCACTCCCTACACAGGGCCCTGCCAGGTCTCTCCCACCTCCTCAATCCCTTCACAGGGCTCTGCCTTGTCTCTCCCACCTGCTCCCTCCCTATAGAGCTCCCTGCATGGTCGCTCCCACCTCCTCAATTCCTACACATGGCTCTGCCTGATCTCTCCCGCTTCTTGACTCCCTACTCAGGTATCTGGGTGGTCTCTTCCAACTCCTCACTCTGTATACAGGGCCTTGCCTGTTCTCTCTCACCTCCTTGCTCCCTACACAGGGCCCTGATGGTCTCTCCCATCTCCTCCCTCCCTAAACAGGGTCCTGCCTGGTTTCTCACACCCCCTCACTCCCTACACAGGGCCCTGATGATCTCTCCCACCTCCTCAATCCCTACACAGGGCCCTGACTGGTTTCTCACACCCTCTCACTCCCTACACAGGGCCCTGATGGTCTCTCCCACCTTCTCACTCCCTAAAGAGGCCCTGCCTGGTCTCTCCAACTCCTTACTCTCTACAGGGCCCTGCCTGATTTCTCCCACATCCTCATTCCCTGCACAGGGCCTGCCTGGTCTCTCCCACCTCCTCAATCCCTACAAAGGTCTCTGTCTGGTCTCTCACCTCTTCACTCCCTGCATAGGTCTCTGTCTGTTCTCTCCCACCACCTCCCTCCCTACACAGGGCCCTGCCTGGTCTCTCACTCCCTACACAGGACCCTGCCTGGTCTCTCCCACTTTCTCCGTCCCTACACAGGTGTCTGCATGGTTTCTCCCACCTCCTCATTCCCTACAAGGTTCTCTGCATGTTCTCTCCCACCTCCTCACTCCCTACACAGGACCTTGCCTGGTATTTCCAACTTCCTCCCTCCCTACACAGGGCTGTGCATGGTCTGTCTCACCTCCTCACTCCCTACACAGGACCTGCCTGGTCTCTCCCAACACCTCACTCCCTACACAGGGCCCTGCCTGGATGCTCCCTCCCCCTCACACCCTGCACAGGGTCCTGCTTGGTATCATCCACCTCATCACTCCTTACACAGGGCCCTGCCTGGTCTCTTCCACCTCCTCACTCCCTACACATGGCTGTGCCTGTTCTCTCCCTTCTCCTCACTCCATGCACAGGTCCCTGCCTGGTCTTTCCCACCTCCTCACGCCCTACACAGGACTCTCTTCCTGTTCTCTCCCACCTCCTCAGTTCCTACACAGGTATCTGGGTGGTCTCTCCCACCTCCTCACTCCCTTTACAGGGCCCTGATGATCTCTCCCACCTCCTCACTCCCTAAACAGGACCCTGCCTGGTCTCTCCACCTCCTTACTCCCTACACAGGGCCCTGCCTAGTCTCTCCTACATCCTCACTCTTTACACAGCATTCTACCTGGTGTCTCTCACTTCCTCACTCCCTACACAGGTCCCTGCCTGGCCTCTCCCACCTCATCACTCCCTAGACAGAGCCCTGCCCGGCCCCTCCCACATCCTCAATGCACACAGGGCCCTGCCTCCTCTCTCTCACATCCTGACTACACACACAGGGCCCTAACTGGTCCCTCCCACCTTCTCCATCCCTACACAGGTCTCTGCATGGTTTCTCCCACCTCCTCATTCCCTACAAGGGTCTCTGCCTGTTCTCTCCCAACTCTTCAATCCCTAGACAGGACCCTGCCTCTTCTCTCCCACCTCCTCACTCCCTACTCAGGGCCCAGCCTGGTATTTCTAACCTCCTCAGGCCCTACACAGGGCCCTGCCTGGTCTCTCCCACATCCTCACTCCCTACACAGGACTCTGCCTGGTCTCTCCGAACACCTCAGTCCCTACAAAGGGCCCTGCCTGGAATCTCCCACCTCCTCACACCCTACCCAGGGTCCTGCCTAGTCAATCCCACCTCCTCACTCCCTACGCAGGGCTCTGCCTGGTCTCTCCTACCTCCTCACTCCCTACACAGTTCTCTGCCTGTTCTCTCCCATTCCTCAATCCCTACACAGGTCTCTGGGTGGTCTTTCCCACTGCCTTACTACATACACAGGTGTTAGCCTGTTTTCTCCCTCCTCTTCACTCCCTACACAGGGCCGTGATGTTCTCTCGCACCTGCTCACTCCCTAAACAAGCCACTGCCTGGTCTCTTCCACCTCCTCACTCCCTCCACAGGGCCCTGCCTGGTCTCTCTACTCAGGTATCGGGGTGGTCTCTCCCAACTCCTCACTGTGCATACAGGGCCTTACCTGTTCTCTATCACCTCCTCACTCCCTACACAGGGCCCTGATGGTCTCTCCCACCTCCTCACTCCCTAAACAGGGTCCTGCCTGGTCTCTCCCACTTCCTCAATCCCTACACAGGTCCCTGACTGGTATCTCCACTGCCTTACTTCCTACACACAACCTTGCCTGTTCTCTTCCACATCCTCACTCTGTACACAGGGTCCTACCTGGTCTCTCTCACCTCATCACTCCCTACACAGGGCCCTGCCTGGTCTCTCCTAAAACCTCACTCCCTACACAGGGCTCTGCCTGGCCTCTCCCACCTGCTCTCTCCCTACACAGGGCCCAGCCTGGTCTCTCCTTCTTCTCAATCCCTACCCAGGTCTCTGCCTCTTCTCTCCAAGATACTCACTCCCTACACAGGGCCCTGCCAGGTCTCTCCCACCTCCTTAGTCCCTTCACAGGTCTTTGCCTGGTCTCTCCCACATCTCTGCCTCTTCTCTCCTGCATCTTCACTCCCAACATAGGGCCCTGCCTGGTCTCTCCCACCTTCTCACTCCCTACCCAGGACACTGCCTGGCCTCTCCCACCTCCTCAGGACCTACACAGGTCCCTGCCTGTTCTCTCCCATCTCCTCACTACCTACACAGGGCTCTGTCTTTTATCTCCCATATCCTCAATCCCTATACAGGGCCCTGCCTCCTCTCCCACCTCCTCACTCCCTAAACAGGGCCCTGTCTCATCTGCCACCTCTTCAATCCTTATACAGGGCCCTGACTGGCCTCTCTCACCTCCTTACTGCCTACACAGGGCCCTGCCTGTTCTCTCCAACCTCCTCACTCCATACACAGGTCTCTCCCAGATCCTCACTCCCTACACAGGTGTCTGCCTGGATTCTCCCACCTCCTCACTCCTTACACAGGGCCCTGCCTCTTCTCTCCCACCTCCTTGCTCCCTACACAGGGCCCTGCCTGGTCTGTCCCTCCTTCTCACTCCCTACAGAGGGCCCTGCCTGGTGTCTCCCTTCTGCTTACTCCCTACATATGTCTCTGTCTGTTCTCTTCCACCTCCTCACTCCCTACACAGGATATGTGTGGTCTCTCCTAACACCTCACTCCCTACACAGGGCCCTGCCTGGATGCTCCCTCCCCCTCACACCCTGCACAGGGTCCTGCTTGGTCTCTCCCGCCTCATCACTCCTTACACAGGGCCTGCCTGGTCTCTCCCATCTCCTCACTCCCTAAGCAGGACTCTGCCTGGGTCTCCCTCTTCTTCTCTCCCTACACAGGGCCCTGTCTCGTGTCTCCCATCTTCTCTATGCACAGAGCCCTGCCTGTTCTGTCCCATCTCCTCACTCCCTACACTCTTCTCTGCCTGTTCTCTCCCACCTCCTAACTCCCTGCACAGGGCCCTGCCTGGTCTCTCCCATATCCTTACTCCATACAGGGACATGCCTGATCTCTGGCCAACTCACTCCCTACAGAGGGCCCTTCCTGGTCTCTCCCATCTCCTCACTCCCTATGCAGGTCTCTGAATGGTTCTCCCACCTCTTCACTCCCTACACAGGGCCCTGCCTGCTGTCTACCATCTTCTCACTCCCTACACAGGTTTCTGCCTATTCTCTCCCACCTCCTCACTCCCTACACAGGTCTCTGCCTGGCCTCTCCCACTTCCTCACTCCCTACACAGGTCCCTGCTTCGTCTCTCCCACCTCATCACTCCTTACACAGGGCCCTGCCTGGTCTCTCCTACATCCTCACTCTTTACACAGCATCCTACCTGGTCTCTCTCACCTCCTCACTCCCTATGCAGGTCTCTGCCTGGTCTCTCCTAAGGCCTAACTCCCTACACAGGTCCCTGCCTGGCCTCTCCCACCTCCTCGCTCCCTAGACATGGCCGTGCCTGGTTGCTCCCAGCTCCTCACTCCCTTCTCAGGGTCCCGCCTTTTCTCTCCCACCTCCTCCATCCCTGTAAAGGTCTCTGCCTGGTCTGTCCCACCTCCTTACTCCCTACACAGTTCTCTGCCTGTTCTCTTCCACATCCTCACTCCTTACACAGGGCCCTTCCTGGTCCTTCCCACCTCCTCACTTCCTACACCTGTCCCTGCCTGGTCTCTTCCATCTCCTCTCTCCCTACTCAGGGCCCTGCCTGGTCTCACCCACCTCCTCACTCCCTACACAGGGCCCTACCTGGTCTCACCCACCTCCTCAATCCCTACAAAGGTCTCTGTCTGGTCTCTCAGCTCTTCACTTCCTACACAGGTTTTTGTCTCTTTTGTCCCACCATCTTACTCCCTATACAGTGCCCTGCCTGGTCTCTCACTCTCTATACAGGGCCCTGCATTGTCTCTCCCACCTCCTGACTCCCTTCACAGCGCCCAGCCTAGTCCCTCCCACCTCCTCACTCCCTAAACAGGTTAGGGTTTGGGTTAGGGTTTAGGGTTTAGTTTAGTGTTAGGGTTATGGTTCGGGATCGGGTTTAGGGGTTAAGGTTAGGTTTTAGGGTTTAGTGTTCGAGTTTAGGGTCAGGGTCAGTTTTTAGTGTCAGGGTCAGGGTTTATGGTCAGGGTTTAGGGTCAGGGTCAGGGTTAGGGGTTAGGGTCAGGGTTAGGTTTAGGGTTTGTTTTTATGGTTAGGGTTTAGGGTTTAGGGTTAGGGTTGGGGTAAGGTTAGGGCTATGTGTTAGGGCTAGGGGTTAGGGTTTAGTGTTTAGTGATAGAGTTTAGGGTCAGGGTCAGAGTCAGTGTTTAGTGTCAGGGTCAGAGTTTAGGGTCAGGGTTAGGGTCATGGTCAGGGTTAGGGTCATGGTCAGGGTTTAGGGTCATTGTCATGGTTTAGGGTCAGGGTCTGGGTCAGGGTTAGGGGTTAGGGTCAGGGTTAGGATTTAGGGTTTAGGGTTAGGGCTAGGGTTAGTTTTAGAGGTTAGAGGTTAGGGTTAGGGCTAGGGCTAGGGCTTGGTGTTAGGGCTAGGTCTAGGTCTACGGTTTTAGGGCTAGAGTTTAGGGTTAGGGTTAGGGTTTTGGGTTAGGCTTAGGGTTAGGGTTTAGGGTTAGGGTTTATGGTTAGTGTTAGGGTTTAGGGTTTGGGTTTAGGGTTAGCGGTTAGTGTTAGGGTTAGCGTTCAGGGTTAGGTTTAATGTTTAGGGTTAGGTTTGAGGGTTTGAGTTAGTGTTAGGGTTAGGGCTAGGGCCTAGGACTAGGGCTAGTGATATGGTTTGGGTTTAGGGTTCAGGTTAGGGTTCACATTAGGCTTCGGGTTAGGATTTGGGTTAGGGTTTTGGGTAAGGGTTATGGTTAGGTTCAGGGCTATTGTAAGGGTTAGGTTTAGGGTTACAATTGGACTAGCATTATGATTAGAGTTAGGTTTAAGTTTAGGGTTTGGGTTAGGTTTAGATTTAGGGTTAGGGTTTGGATGAAGTTTAGGATATGGTGAGGGTTATTTTTAGGGTTAGGGCTAGAGTTTGGTTTCGTGTTCAGGTTAGTGTTAAGGTTAGTTTTAGGGTTTGGATTAGGGTTAGGGGTTATATTTGGGGTTAGGGTTATGTTTAGATTTAGGGTTAGTGTGAAGTTTAGGTTAAGGGGGAGGGTTACGGTTAGGGTTAGGGTAAGGGTGAGGGTTAGGGTCAGAATTATTGTAAGGTTAGGTGTAGGGTACTACAGGTGGGCCAACGTTAAGTTTAGGGTTAGATTTAGGGGTAGGGTTAGGGTTAAAGTTAGGGTGAGCTTTAGCTTAATGATAGGGTGAGTTTAAGATAGGCTGAGGGTTAGGGTTAGGGTTATGGCTAAGGTTTGGGTTTGGTTTCAGGTTAGTGTTAAGGTTATGTTTAGGGTTAGGGTTAAGTTTAAGGGTTCTTTTTAGTTTTAGGGTTAGGGTTAGATTTTAGGTTAGGGTTAAGTTTAGTGTTACGGTTAGGATTAGGGTCACGGTTTGTGTTAGGCGTTGTCGTTTGGGTGAGAGTTGGGTTTGGGGTTCAGGTTGGTTAGGGTTAGGATTATGGTTATGGTAAGGTGTTAAGGGTTAGAGTTTTAGTTTAGGGTTAGGGTTTGGGTGAGGGTTCCAGTTAGTAATTGTGGTTCTGGTCATGGTTAGGTTTGGTTTAGGGTTAGGGTTAGGTTTATGATTAGGTTTCGAGTTAGTGTTAGAGTTAGAGTTAGGGTGAGAGTTAGGGTTAAGGTTTGGGTTAGGCTTTGGTGTTAGGGGTTAGGGTTTGGGTTAGGGGTTAGGGTTATCGTTAGGGCTTAGGGGTTCAGGTTAGTGTTAGGGTTAGGGATAGCATTAGGGTTAGGGTTGGGGGATACGGTTAGGTGTTAGGGTGAGGGTTACGGTTAGTTTTACAGTTAAGGTGAGGGTTTAGTTTAAGTGTTATTTTTAGGGTTAGAGTTAGGGTTAGGTTTAGGGTTAGGGTTAGGTGTAGGGTAAGATTTCGGTTTAGGTTCAGGTTTAGAATTAGAGTTAGTGTTCTATTTAGGATCAAGCTTAGAGTTAGAGTTAGGGTTAGGATTAGGGTTAGGTCTAGGGTTAGGTTCAGGGCTAATGTAAGGCTTAGTTTTAGGGTTACAGGTGGAGTAGTGTTATGGTTAGAGTTTGGTTTAAGGTTAGGGTTTGGGTTAGGTTTAGGTTTAGGGTTAAGGTTAGGGTTAGTGTTGGATGAGCCTTAGGACGGGGTGAGGGTTATTCTTTGATTAGGGCTGAAGTTTGATTTTGTGTTCAGGTTAGTGTTAAGGTTAGGTTTAGGGTTCGGGTTAGTGTTAGGAGTTACATTTAGGGTTAGTGTTAGGTTTAGGTTCAGGGTTAGAGTGATATTTAGGTTCAGGGTGAGGGTCAAGGTAAGGGTTAGGATTACGGTGAGGATTATACTTAGTGTTAGAGTTTATGTTTAGGGTGTTAGGGTTAGGTTTATGGTTAGGGTAGGGTTAAGTTTAGGGTTAATGTAAGGGTTAGTGTTAGATTAGTGTTACTGTTCGTGTTTGGGTTAGGGTTAGGGATAAGTTTAGGGATAGTGGCAGGTTTAGGGTTGGGGATACGGTTACGGGTTCAGGTGAGGTTTAGTGTTAGGTTTACAGTTAAGGTGAGGGTTTAGGGTAAGTGTTATGGTTAGGGTTAGAGTTAGAGTTAGGGTTAGGGTTAGGGTGAATTTTCAGTTAATAGTGAGGGGTTTTTTTTAGTGAGGGTTAGGGTAAGGGTTAGGGTTAAGGTTAGAGTTAGGATTAAGATTAGGGTTAGGGTTAGGGTTAGGGTAGGGGTAAGGTTAGGGTTAAGGCTAGGTGTACGGTAAAGGGTAGGTCTAGGTTAGGGTTAGGGTTAGGTTTGGAGTTAGAGTTAGTGCTAGGGTTTAGGGGTAGGGTTCGGGTCAGGTTTAGAGTTATTGTTAGTGTTAGGGTTAGGGTAGAGTTAAAGTTAGGGTTGTTTAGGGTTAGGGTAAGGGTTACGTTTAGGTCAGGGTTACGGTTAGGTTAGGGATAGGGTTAGGTTTAGGGAAAGGGTTAGGGTTCGTGTGAGGGTTAGTGTTAGATTTACAGTTAAGCTGATGTTTTACAGTGTTACGGTTACGGTCAGGGTTAGAGTTAGAGTTAGGGTTAGGTTTAGGGTTAGGGCTAGACTGAGGGGATAGTTTAGGGTTAGGTTTAGTTTTAGGGTTAGGCTTAGGTATAGGGTGAAAGTTAAGATTAGTGTTAGGGTAAATATTAGAGTTAGGTGTTTGGGTTAAGGTTAGGATCAGGTTAGGGTTAGGTTTAGGGTTAGTGTTAGTGTTAGGGTTAGGTTTTGGTGTTTGGGTTAATGTTAGGGTTAGCTTTAGGGTTAGGGTTTAGTTTAAGGTTAAGGTCAGGGTGAAGTTTAAGTTAAGGGTGAGGGTTGAGCTTAGGGTTAGTGTTAGGGGTTAGGGTTAGGGTTAAGGTTAGGATTAGGATTAGGGCTAGGATTAGTTTTAGGGTTAGGTTAAGTGTTACGGTTAAGTCATGGTTAGGTTTAGGGCTAGGTAAAGGTTAGAGATAAGATTAGGTTAAGGGTAGGGTTTAGGTTTAGATGTTAGTGTGAGGGTTAGTGCTAGGTTTCCATTTAAGCTGAGTGTGTAGGGTAAGTTTTAGGGTTAGGATTAGGGTTAGAGATAGATTTAGGGTCAGGGTTAGGATTATGTTTAGGGCTAGTGTTAGGTATATAGTCAGGATTAGGGTTAGGGTCAGGGTTGGGGAGATTTAGTATTATGTTTAGTTTTAGGTCTAGGGTTAGGGTAAAGTTTATGTTAAGCGTGAGGGTTAGGGTTAGGGGTAAGGGTTCAGGTTAGGGTCAGGGTTAGGGTTTGCGTTAGGTTTAGGGTTAGCTTTAGTTTTGGTTAGGGTTAGGATTTGAATGAAGTTAGGGTAGGTTTAGGGTTATGGGTAGGGTGAAATTTTGGTTAGAGTTATTGTTCGGGGTTAGGGTTAGGTTTGAGTTTATCGTAGGGTTAAAATTAGGGTTAAGGTTAGGTTAGGGTTATAGTCAGGGTTAGGATTAGGTTTAGGGTGAGGGTTAGGGTCCGAGTTATTGTAAGGGTTAGTTTTAGGGTTACAGGTGGGCCAAGGTTAAGGTTAGGGTCAGGTTTAGGGGTAGGGATAGGTTTAGAGTTAGGGTGAGCTTTAGGTTAGGGATAGGGTGAAGTTTAAGTTAGGGTGAGGGTTAGGGTTAGTGTTATGGCTAAGGTTTGGGTTAGTTTTCAGGTTAGTGTTAAGTTTGTGTTTCGTGTTAGGGTTAAGTTTACGGGTTCTGTTTAGTTTTAGGGTTAGGGTTAGATTTAAGGTTAGGGTTAAGTTTAGTGTTACAGTTAGGGTTAGGGTTACGTTTTGTGTTAGGCGTTGTGGTTGGGGTGAGGTTTAGGTTTAGGGTTAGGGTTGGGTAGGGTTAGGATTATGGTTACGGTAAGGTGTTAGGTGTTAGAGGTGTAGTTTAGGGTTAGGGTTTGGGTGAGGGTTCTGGTTAGGCATTGTGGTTCTTGTCATGGTTAGGTTTGGTTTAGGGTTAGGTTTATGATTAGGTTTCGGGTTAGTGTTAGAGTTAGAGTTAGGGTGAGAGCTACCTTTAAGGTTAGGGTTAGGTTTTGGTGTTACGGGTTAGGTTTGGGGTTAGGGTTAGGGTTATCATTAGGGCTTAGGGGTTCAGGTTAATGTTAGGGTTAGGGATAGCATTAGGGTAAGGGTTGTGGGATACCATTAGAGGTTAGAGTGAGTGTTACGGTTAGTTTTGCATTTAAGGTGAGAGTTTAGGATAAGTGTCCCGATTATCGTTAGACATAGAGTTAGGGGTAGGTTTACGTTTAGGATTAGGTGTAGGGTAAGATTTAGCTTCAGTTTCAGGTTTAGGGGTAGAGTTAGTGTTCTATTTAGGGTCAAGGTTAGAGTTCGGGTTAGGGTTAGGATTAGGTCTAGGGTTAGGATTAGGTTTAGGGTTAGGTTGAGGGGTATTTTAAGGGTTAGGTTTAGGGTTACAGGTGGACTAGCATTATGGTTAGAGTTAGATTTAATGTTAGGGGTTGGGTTAGGTTTAGGTTTAGGACTAAGGTTAACGTTAGGGTTTGGATGAAGTTTAGGGTCGGGTGAGGGTTATTTTTAGGGTTAGGGCTAGACTTTGGGTTTGTGTTCATGTTAGTGCTAAGGTTAGGTTTAGGGTTCAGGTTAGGATTAGTGGTTATGTTCAGATTAGGTTTAGGTTTAGGGTTAGTGTGAAGTTTAGGTTAAGGGTGAGGGTTAGGATAAGGGTTTGCATTAGGGTTTGGATTATAGTTAGTGTTAGAGTTTAGGTTTAGGGTGTTAGGGTTAGGTTTATGGTTAGGGAAGGGTTAAGTTTAGGGTTAATGTTAGGGTTCGCGTTAGATTAGGGTTACTGTTCATCTCTGGTTAGGGTTAGGGATAATGTGAGGCATAGATAGCATTAGGTTTAGGGTTGGGGATACGGTTAAGGGTTAGGGTGAGGGTCAGGTTTAGGTTTACACTTAAGGTGAGGGTTTAGGGTAATTGTCATGGTTAGGGTTAGAGTTAGAGTTAGGCTTATGGTTAGGGTGAAGTTTCAGTTAATAGTCAGGGTTAGGGTTAAGGTTAGAGTTATGCTTAAGGTTAGTGTCAGGGTTAGGTTTAGGGTAGGGGTAAGGTTAGGGTTTAGGCTAGGTTTACGGTAAAGGGTAGGGCTAGGTTAGGGTTAGGGTTAGGTTTAGAGTTAGAGTTAGTGCTAGAGTTTAGGGTTAGGGTTAGGGTCAGGTTTAGAGTTATTGTTAGGGTTAGGGTTAAGTTAGAGTTAAGGTTAGTGTTAAGTTTAGGGTTAGGGTAAGGGTTAGGATTAGGTCAGGGTTAAGGTTAGGATTAGGGATAGGGTTAGGGTTAGGGAAAGGGTTAGCAATTCATGTGATGGTTAGTGTTAGGTTTACAGTTTAGCTGATGTTTTAGAGTGTTATGGTTAGGGGTATGGTTAGAGTTAGGGTTAGGGTTAGGTTTAGGGTTAGGGCTAGAGTGAGGGGATAGTTTAGGGTTAGGTTTAGTTTCAGGGTTAGGCTTAGGCTTACATTTAGGGTGAAGCATAGGTTAAGGATGAGGGTTAGGACTAGTGTTAGCGTTACGTGTTTGCGTTAATGTTAGGGTCAGGTTAGGGTTAGATTTAGGTTTAGGGTTAGTATTAGGGTCAGGTTTACGTGTTTGGGTTAATGTTAGGGTCAGGTTTAGGCTTAGGTTTAGGGTTAGGGTTAGGGTTCAGTTTAGGGTTAGTGTTAGGGTGCATTTAAAGTTAAGGGCGAGGGTTGAGCTTAGGTTAGCTTTAGGGGTTAGGGTTAGGGTTAAGGTTAGGATTAGGTTTAGGCTTAAGTTTATGTTTATGCTTAGGTTTAGAGTACATGTTAGGGTTAAGTCATTGTTAGGTTTAGGGCTAGGTTAAGGTTAGAGATAGGGTTAGGTTAAGGGTTGGGGTTAGGTTTAGATGTTAGGGTGAGGGTTAGTTCTAGGTTTCCATTTAAGCTGAGTGTGTAGGGTAAGTTTTAGGGTTAGGATTAGGGTTAGGGTTAGAGTTAGGGTCAGGTTTGGGTTAGGTTTATGGTTAGGATTAGGGTTAGGGTCAGGGTTAGGTGGAGATTTAGTGTTATATTTAGTTTTAGGGTTAGAGTTAGGGTGAAGTTTATGTTAAGCGTGAGGGTTAGGGTTAGGGGTTAGGGTTCAGGTTATGGTCTGAGTTAGGGTTAGGTTTACGTTTAGGGTTAGGTTTAAGTTTAGTTTTATTTTTGGCTAGGGTTAGGGTTTGAATGAAGTTAGGGGAGGTTTAGGGTTATGGTTAGGGTGAAATATTGGTTAAGAGTGAGGGTTCGGTTTAGGGTTAGGGTTAGGGTTAGGTTTACGTTTAAGGGTAGGCTTAGGCTAAGGATTAGGGTTAGAGTTAGGGTTAGGGGTTAGTGTTTCAGTTTGGTTTACGGTAGGGTTATATTTAGGGTTAAGTTTAGGGTTAGGGTAAGAGTTAGAGTTATGTTTACAGTTAAGGAGAGGGTTTTGGGTAAGTGTTAGTGTTAGGCTTAGTGCTAGGGTTAGGGTTAGAGTTAGGGTTAGGAGTTAAGGTTTGGTTTAAGTTTATGGTAGGGTTAAGGTTAGGTTAGGGTTAGGATTAGCATTAGGTTTAGGGTGAAGGATAAGGTCAGAGTTATTGTAAGGGTTTGGATGAGGGTTACAGGTTGGCCAAGTTTAAGGTTAGGGTTAGGTTTAGGGTTAAAGTTAGGGTTAGCTTTAGGATAGGGATAGGGTGAAGTTTAAGATAGGGTGCGAGTTAGGTTTAGGGTTAGGGTTAGGGTTATGGCTAAGGTTTGCGTTAGTTTTCAGGTTATTGTTTAGGTTATGTTTAGGGTTAGGGTTAAGTTTACGGGTTCTGTTTAGTTTTAGGGTTAGGTTTAGATTTTAGGTTAGGGTTATTTACAGTGTTACTGTTAGGGTTAGGGTTAGGGTTTGTGTCAGGCATTGTGGTTGGGGTGAGGGTGAGGATTAGGGTTAGGTTTGGTTAGGGTTAGGATTATGGTTATGGTAATGTGTTAGGAGTTAGAGGTGTAGTTTAGGGTTAGGGTTTGGGTGAGAGTTTTGGTTAGGCATTGTGGTTCTGGTCATGGTTATGTTTGGTTTAGGGTTAGGGTTAGATTTATGATTAGGTTTCGGGTTAGTGTTAGAGTTAGGGTGAGAGTTAGGGTTAAGGTTTGGGTTATGCTTTGGTGTTATGCGTTAGGGTTTGATTTCAGGTTCGGGTTATCCTTAGGGCTTAAAGGTTCAGGTGAGTGTTAGGGTTAGGCTTAGAGATAGCTGAGGGTTAGGGTTGGGGGGTACAGTTAGGGGTTAGGGTGAGGGTTACGGTTAGTTTTACAGTTAAGGTGAGGGTTAAGGGTAAGTTTTATGGTTATGGTTAGAGTTATGGTTAGGGCTAAGGTGAAGTTTCAGTTAATAGTGAGGGTTACGCTAAAAGTTAGGGTTAATGTTAGAGTTAGGGTTAAGGTTAGCGTTAGCGTTAGTGTTAGGTTTAGGGTAGGTAAGGTTAGGGTTAAGACTAGGTTTACGGTAAAGGGTTGGGCTGGGTTAGGGTTAGTGTTAGGTTTAGAATTATACTTAGTGCTGAGTTTTAGGGTTAGGGTTAGGATTCGAGTTATTGTTTGGTTTAGGTATAGGTAGAGTTAAGGTTAGGTTTAAGTTTAGAGTTAGGGTAAGGGTTAGGTTTACATCAGCGTTAGGTTTAGGGTTAGGGATCGGGTTAGGGTTAGGGAAAGGGTTAGGGAAAGGGTTAGGGAAAGGGTTAGGGAAAGGGTTAGGGGTTCGTGTGAGGGTTAGTGTTAGGTTTACAGTTAAGCTGATGTTTTAGGGTGTTATGGTTAGGGTCATTGTTAGGTTTAGGGTTCGGGCTAGAGTTAGGTGATAGTTTAGGGTTAGGTTTAGTTTTAGGGTTAGGCTTAGGTTTAGGTTTAGGGTGAAGTTTAGTTTAAGGATGAGGGTTATGTTTAGGGTTAGTGTTAGGGTTAGGTGTTTGGGTTAAGGTTAGGGTCAGTTTAGGGTTCGGTTTAGAGTTTGGCTTAGCGTTAGGGTTCGGGTTAGGTGTTTGGGTTAACGTTAGGGTCAGGTTTATGTTTGCGTTTAGGGTTAGTGTTGGGTTCGTTTTAGGGTTAGTGTTTGGGTGAAATTTAAGTTAAGAGTGAGGGTTTAGCTTAGGGTTAGGGGTTAGGGTTAAGGTTAAGGTTAGTTTTAGGTTTAGGTTTAAGATTAGGTTTAGGGTTAGGTTTAGGGTAAGTGTTAGGGTTAAATCATGGTTAGGCTAGGGCGTGGTTAAGGTTAGAGATAGGGTCAGGTTAAGGGTTGGGGTTAGGTTTAGATGTTAGGGTGAGGGTTAGTGCTAGGTTTCCATTTAAGTTGAGTTTGTAGGGTAAGTTTTAGGGTTGGATTAGGGTTAGAGTTAGAGTTAGGGTCAGGGTTAGGGTTAAGGTTCGGGTTAGGGTTAGGTTTATGGTTAGGATTTGGGTTACGGTCAGGGTTAGGGGGAGATTTAGTGTTATGTTTAGTTTCAGGGTCAGGGTTAGGGTGCAGTTTAGGTTAAGGATGAAGGTTAGGGTTAGGTTTAGTGTTAGGGTTAGGTGTTTGGGTTAAGGTTAGGGTCAGGTTAGGGTCAGGTTAGGGTTAGAGTTAGGCTTACTGTTACGGTTAGGGTTAGGTGTTTGGGTTAGGGTTAGAGTCAGGTTTAGGGTTAGGATTAGGATTCGGTTTAAAGTTAGAGTTCGGGATAGGTTGAAGTTTAATTTAAGGGTGAGGGTTGAGCTTAGAGTTTGGGTTAGGGGTTAGGGTTCAGGTTAGGATTAGGTTTAAGGTTAAGGTTAGGTTTAGGGTCAGGTTTAGGGTAAGTGTTAGGATTAAGTCATGTTTAGGTGTAGGGCTAGGATAAGGTTAGAAATAGGGTTAAGTTAAGGGTTGGGTTTAGGTTTAGATGTTAGGGTGTGGGTTAGTGGTAAGTTTCCATTTAAGCTGAGTGTGTAGGGTAATTTTTATGATTAGGATTAGGGTTAGAGTTAGGGTCAGGGTCAGGGTTAGGGTTAAGTTTAGGGTTAGTTTTATGGTTAGGATTGGGTTAGGTTCATGGTTGGGGGAGATTTAGTGTTATGTTTAGTTATGGTTAGGATTGGGTTAGGTTCATGGTTGGGGGAGATTTAGTGTTATGTTTAGTTTTAGGATAGGGTTAGGGTGAAGTTGATGTTAAGCGTGCGGGTTAGGGTTAGGGCTAGGGGTTATTGTTCAGGTTAGTGTCAGGGGTAGGGTTAGGGTTAGGTTTAGGGTTTGTTTTAGTTTTGTTTAAGGTTAGGGTTTGAATAAAGTTAGGGTAGGTTTAGGGTTATGGTTAGGGTGAAATTTTTGTTAAGGGTGAGAGTTCGGTTTAGGGATAGGGTTAGAGTTAGGGTTAGTGGTTAGGGTTGGGTTTAGAGTTAAGGTTAGTTTTAGGCTAAGGATTAGGGTTAGAGTTAGGGTTAGGGGTGTTTTGGTTAGGTTTAGGGTAGGGTTTTATTTAGGGTTAGGGTAAGAATTAGAGTTACGTTTACACTTAAGGTGAAGGTTTTGGGTATGGGTTACGGTTAGGGTTAGAGTTAGGATTAGGGTTTAGGGTTAGGTTTAATTTTATGGTAGGGTTAAAGTTAAGGTTAAGGTTAGGTTAGGGTTAGGGTAGGGTTAGGATTAGGATTAGGTTTAGGGTGAGGTTTAGGGTCAGAGTTATTGTAAGGGTTAGGTTTAGGGTGACTGGTGGGCCAAGGTTAAGGTTAGGTTTAGGTTTAGGGGTAGGGTTAGGGTTAAAGTTAGGGTTAGCTTTAGGTTAGGGATAGGGTGAAGTTTAAGATAGGGTGTGGGTTAGGGTGAGGGTTATGGCTAAGGTTTGGGTCTGTTTTCAGGTTATTGTTACGGTTACGTTTAGGGTTAGGGTTAAGTTTATGGGTTATGTTTAGTTTTAGGGTTAGGGTTAGCTTTTAGGTTAGGGTTAAGTTTAGTGTTACGGTTAGGGTTAGGGTTACGGTTTGTTTTAGGCGTTCTGGTTGGGTTGAGGGTTAGTTTTAGCGTCAGGGTTGAGTAGGCTTAGGATTATGGTTATGATAAGGTGTTAGGGGTTAGAGGTGTAGTTTAGGGTTAGGGTTTGGGTGAGGGTTCTGGTTAGGCATTTTAGTTCTGGTCATGGTTCGGTTTGGTTTAGGGTTAGGGTTAGGTTTCTGATTAGGTTTCGGGTTAGTGTTAGATTTCGGGTGAGTGTTAGGTTTAAGGTTTGGGTTAGGCTTTGGTGTTAGGTGTTTGGTTTTGGGTTAGGGTTATCGTTAGGGCTTAGGGGTTCAGGTTAGTGTTAGGGCTAGCATTAGGGTTAGGGTTGGGGATACGTTTAGGGGTTCTGGTGAGGGTTACGGTTAGTTTTACAGTTTAGGTGAGGGTTTAGGGTAAGTGTTATGATTAGGGTTAGAGTTAGAGTTACAGTTAGGTTTCGGGTTAGGTTTAGGTGTAGAGTAAGATTTAGGTTTGCTTTCAGGTTCAGGGTGAGAGGTAGTGTTCTATTTAGGGTCACGGTTAGAGTTAGGTTTAGGATTTGGTCTAGGGTTAGGATTAGGATTAGTTTTAGGGTTAAGTTCAGGGCTATTGAAAGGCTTAGGTTTAGGGTTACAGGTGGACTAGCATTATAGTTAGAGTCAGGTTTAAGGTTAGGGTTTCGGTTAGGTTTAGGTTTACAGTTAAGGTTAGGGTTAGGGTTTGGATGAAGTTTAGGATAGGGTGAGGGTTATTTTTATGGTTAGGGCTAAAGTTTGGTTTTGTGTTCAGCTTAGTGTTAAGGTTAGGTTTAGGGTTCGGTTTTGGGTTAGGGGTTATGTTTAGGGTTTGGGTTACGCTTTGGTTTTGGGTTAGTGTGAAGTTTAGATTAAGGGTGAGGGTTAGGATAAAGGTTAGGATTAGGTTTATGGTAAGGTGTTAGTGGTTAGAGGTGTAGTTTAGGGTTAGAGTTTGGGTGAGAGTTCCGGTTAGGAATTGTGGTTCTGGTCATGGTTGGGTTTGGTTTAGGTTTATGATTAGGTTTCGGGTTAGTGTTAAAGTTAGGGTGAGAGTTAGGGTTAAGGTTTGGATTAGGCTTTGGTGTTAGGGGTTAGGGTTTGTGTTAGAGTTAGGGTTATCATTAGGGCTCAGGGGTTTCAGGTTAGTTTTAGGGTTAAGGTTAGGGATTGCATTAGGGTTAGGTTTGGGGGATACAGTTAGGGGTTAGGGTGAGGGTTACGGTTAGTTTTACAGTTAAGGTGAGGGTTTAGGATAAGTGTTATGATTAGGGTTAAAGTTAGAGTTATTTTTAGGTTTAGGGTTAGGTGTAGGGGAAGATTTAGGTTTAGGTCCAGGTTTAGGGTTAGAGTTAGTGCTCTCTTTAGGGTCAAGGGTGCAGTTAGGGTTAGGTTAGGATTAGGTCTAGAGCTAGGATTAGGTTCAGGGTTAGGTTTAGGGCTACTGTAAGTGTTCGGTTTAGAGTTACAGATGGATTAGCGTTATGGTTAGAGGTAGGTTTAAGGTTAGGGTTTGGGTTAGGTTTAGGTTTAAGGTAGTGTTAGGGTTTGGATGAAGTTTAGGATAGGGTGAGAGTTATTTTTATGGTTAGGGCTAGACTTTGGGTTTGTGTTCAGGTTAGCTTTAAGGCTAGGGTTCGGGTTAGGGTTAGGGGTTATGTTTAGGGTTAGGGTTATGTTTTGGTTTAGGGTTAGTGTGAAGTTTAGGTTAAGGGTGAGGTTTAGGATAAGGGTTAGGATTAGGTTTAGGATTATAGTTTGTTTTAGAGGTTCGATTTTGGATGTTAACGTTAGGTTTATGGTTAGGGTTGGGTTAATGTTAGAGTTAGGGTTAGGTTAGGTTTAATGTTCGTGTTTGGGTTAGGGATAGGGTTAGGGATAGCATTAGATTTAGGGTTGGGGATACGGTTAGGGGTTAGGGTGAGGGTTGCGGTTAGGGTGAGGGTTAGGGTTAGGTTTACAGTTAAGGTGAGGGTTTAGGGTAAGTGTTATAGTTAGGGTCCGAGTTAGAGTTTGGGTTAGGTGTAGGGTGAAGTTTCAGTTAATAGTCAGGGTCAGGGTAAGGGTTAGGGTTAAGATTACGGTTAGGGTTTAGTGTTAGGGTTAGGGTAGGGGTAAGGTTAGTGTTAAGGCGAGGTTTACGGTAAAGGGTAGGGCTAGGTTAGGGTTAGGTTTAGAGTTAGAGCTGGTACTAGGGTTTAGGGTAAGAGGTAGGGTCAGGTTTAGAGTTTTTTTTTTAGTTTTAGGGTGGAGTTAAGGTTAAGCTTAGCGTTAGGGTGAGTGTTAGGTTTAGGTCAGGGTTAAGGTTAGGATTAGGGATAGGGTTAGGGTTAGGGAAAGGGTTAGGTGTTCGTGGGAGTGTTAGTGTTAGGTTTACACTTAAGCTGATGTTTTACGGTGTTACGGTTAGGTCAGTGTTGTAGTTAGGGTTAGGATGAGTTTTAGGTTTAGGGCTAGATTTAGGGGATAGTTTAGGGCTAGGTTTAGTTTTAGGGTTAAGGTTAGGCTTAGGTTTATCTTGAAATTTATGTTAAGGATGAGGGTTAGGGTTAGTGTTAGGGTTAGGTGTTTGGGTTAAGGTTAGGGTTAGGTTTAGGGTTTGGGACAGGGTTAGGTGTTTCGGTTAATGTTAGGGTCAGGTTTAGGGTAAGGGTTAGGGTTCAGTTTAGGATCAGGCTTAGGGTTAGGGTTAGAATTAGGGTTAGTGGTTAGGGTTAGGCTTAGAGTTACGGTTAGGTTTAGGCTAAAGATCAGGATTTGATTTAGAGTTAGGTGTTAGTGTTTCGGTTAGGTTTAGGGTAGGGTTATATTTAGGGTTAGGTTAAGAGTTAGAGTTATGTGTACAGTTAAGGTGAGGGTTTTGGGTAAGTGTTACGGTTAGGGTTAGGTTTAGGGCTAGGGCTAGGGTTAGGTTTAGATTTCGGGTTACGGGTTAGGGTTAGGCTTAAGTTTATGGTAGGGTAAAGTTAGGGTTAAGGTTTGGTTAGGGTTAGGGTCAGGGTTAGGATTAGGATTAGGTTTAGGGTGAGGGTTAGGGTCAGTGTTATTGTAAGGGTTAGGTTTAGGGTTACAGGTGGGCCAAGGTTAAGGTTAGGGTTAGGTTTAGGGGTAGGGTTAGGGTTAAAGTTAGGGTGAGCTTTAGATTAGGGATAGGGTGAAGTTTAAGATAGGGTGAGGGTTAGGGTTATGGCTAAGGTTTGCTTGAGTTTTCATGTTAGTGATAAGGTTATGTTTAGGGTTAGGAATAAGTTTATGGGTTCTGTTTACTTTTAGGGTTGGGGTAGATTTTAGGTTAGGGTTAAGTTCAGTGTTATGGTTAGGGTTAGGTTTATGGTTTGTGTTAGGCATTGTGGTTGGTGTGAGGGTTAGGTTTAGGATTAGGGTTGGGTAGGGTTAGGATTATGGTTATGGTAAGGTGTTAGGGGTTAGACTCGTGGTTTTGGTTTAGGGTTTGTTTGAGGGTTCCGCTTAGGCATTGTGGTTCTGGTCATGGTTATGTTTGGTTTAGGGTTAGGGTTAGTTTTATGATTAGGTTTAGGGTTAGTGTTAGAGTTAGGGTTAGGCTTTGGTGTTAGGGGTTAGGTTTTGGGTTAGGGTTAGGGTTATCGTTAGGGCTTAGGTTTTCAGGTGAGTGTTAGGGTTAGGGATAGCATTAGGGTTAGCTTTTGGGGGTACGGTTAGGGGTTAGAGTGAGGGTTACAGTTAGTATTGCAGTTAAGGTGAGGTTTTAGGGTAAGTGTCATGATTAGGGTTAGAGTTAGAGTTAGGGTTAGGGTTAGGTGCAGGGTAAGTTTTAGGTTTAAGTCCAGGTTTAGGGTTAGAGTTAGTGTTGTATTTAGGGTCAAGTTTAGAGTTAGGGTTAGGTTTAGGATTAGGTCTATTGTTGGGATTAGGATTAGGGTTAGGTTCAGAGCTATTGTAAGGCTTAGGTTTAGGGTTACAGATGGACTAGCTTTACGGTTAGAGTCAGGTTTAAGGTTAGGGTTTGGGCTAGGTTTAGGTTTACGGTTATGGTTAGGGTTAGGATTTGGTTGAAGTTTAGCATAGGGTGAGGGTTACTTTTAGGGTTAGGGCTAGAGTTTGGGTTTGTGTTCAGGTTAGTGTTATGGTTAGATTTAGGGTCCAGTTTAGGGTTAGGGGTTATGTTTAGTGTTAGGGTTAGTTTTAGGTTTAGGGTTAGTGTGAAGTTTAGGTTAAGGGTGAGAGTTAGGGTTAGGGTTAGGATTAGGGTTAGGATTATAGTTCGTGTTAGAGGTTAGGTTTAGGGTGCTAGTTTTAGGTTTATGGTTAGGGTAGGGCTAAGTTTAGGGTTAGTGTTAGATTAGGGTTTTGTTCATGTTAGGGTTTCGGTTAGGGTTAGGGATAGCATTAGGTTTAGGGTTAGGAATATAGTTAGGGGTTAGGGTGAGGGTTGGGGATATGGTGAGGGTTAGGTTTAGGTTTACAGTTAAGGTGAGAGTTTAGGGTAATTGTCATGGTTAGGGTTAGAGTTAGGGTCATGGTGAAGTTTCAGTTAATAGTGGGGTTTAGGGTTAATGTTAGATTTAGGGTTAAGGTTAGTGTTAGGGTTAGGTTTAGGTTAGGGTTAGGGTAGCGGTCAGGTTAGGGTTAAGACTTGGTTTACGGTAAAGTGTAAGGCTAGGTTAGGGTTAGGTTTAGAGTTAGTGCTAGGGTTTAGGGTTAGGGTTAAGGGCAGGTTTAGAGTTATTGTTAGGTTGACGGTTAAGGTTAGGGTAGAGTTAAGGTTAAGGTTAAGGTTAGGGTAAGGATTAGGTTTACGTCAGGTTTAGGGTTAGGATGAGGGATAGGGTTAGGGTTACGGAAAGGGTTAGGGTTTCATGTGAGGATTAGTGTTACGTTTACATTAAGCTGACGTTTTTGGGTGTTACAGTAAGTTTTAGGGTTAGAGTTAGGTTAGGTTTAGGGTTAGGGCTGGAGTATGGTGATAGTGGTTTAGGCTTAGGTTTAGGGTGAAATTTAGGTTAAGGATGAGGGTTAGGGTTGGGGTAGGTGTTTGGATTAATGTTAGGGTCAGGTTCAGGGTTTTGGTTTAAGGTTCAGGTTAGATTCAGGGCTAGCGTTAGATTTAGGTTTAGGGTTAGGGTTAGGTTTAGTGTTAGTTTAGCTTAGGGTTAGGGTTTGAATGAAGTTAGGGTAGGTTTAGTTTTATGGTTAGGGTGAAATTTTGGTTAAGGGTGAGGGTTCGGTTTCAGGTTAGGGTTAGATTTAGGGTTAGTGGTTAAGGTTAGGTTTAGGGTTAAGGTTAGGTTTAGGCTAAGCATTAGGTTTAGAGTTAGGGTTAGGGGTTAGTGTTTCAGTTAGGTTTAGGATAGGGTTATAATTAGGGTTAAGTTTAGGGTTACGGTAAGAGTTAGATTTATGTTTACAGTTAAAGTGAGGGTTTTGGGTAACTGTTACAGTTACGGTTAGGGCTAGGTTTAGGGTTAGAGTTGGGTTAGGGGTTAGGTTTAGGTTAACTTTATGGTAGGCTTAAAGTTAGGGTTAAGGTTAGGTTAGGGTTAGGGTCAGGGTTAGGATTAGAATTAGGTTTTGGGCGAGGGTTAGTGTCAGAGTTATTGTAAGGGTTAGGTTTAGGGTTACAGATGGGCCAAGGTTAAGGTTAGGGTTAGGTTTAGGGGTAGCGTTAGCTTAAAGTTAGCTTTAGGTTAAGGATAGAGTGAAGTTTTTTCTCTTTTTTTCATTAACTTTTATTGAGCTTCAAGTGAACATTTACAAATCAAGTCAGACTGTCACAGATAAGTTTCTATACACCTTACTCAGTACTCCCACTTGCTCTCCCCCAATGAGTCAGCCCTTCCAGTCTCTCCTTTCATGACAATTTTGCCAGCTTCCAACTCACTCTATCCTCCCATCCCCCCTCCAGACAGGAGATGCCATCTCAATCTCAAGTGTCCACCTGATATAATTTGCTCACTCTTCATCAGCATCTCTCTCCTACCCACTGTCCAGTCCCTTTCATGTCTGATGAGTTGTCTTCGGGAGTCCTGGCCTGTGCCAACAGAAGGTTTGGGGACCATGACCGCCAGGACTCCTCTAGTCTCAGTCAGACCATTAAGTATGGTCTTTTTATGAGAATTTGGGGTCTGCATCCCACTGATCTCCTGCTCCCTCGGGGGTTCTCTGTTGTGCTCCCTGTCAGGGCAGTCATCGATTGTGGCTGGACACCAACTAGTTCTTCTGGTCTCAGGATGATGTAGGTCTCTGGTTCGTGTGGCCCTTTCTGTCTCTTGGGCTCTTAGTTATCGTGTGACCTTGGTGTTCTTCATTCTCCTTTGATCCAGGTGGGTTGAGAACAATTGATGCATCTTAGATGGCCACTTGTTAGCATTTAAGACCCCAGATGCCACATTTCGCAGTGGGATGCAGAATGTTTTCATAATAGAATTATTTTGCCAATTGACTTAGAAGTCCCCTTAAACCATGGTCCCCAAACCCCCGCCATTGCTCCGCTGACCTTTGAAGCCTTCAGTTTATCCCGGAAACTTCTTTGCTTTTGGTCCAGTCCAGTTGAGCTGACCTTCCATGTATTGAGTATTGTCCATCCCTTCACCTAAAGCAGCTCTTATCTAATTAATCAGTAAAAAACCCTCTTCCACCCTCCCTCCCTCCCCCCCTCGTAACCACAAAAGTATGTGTTCTTCTCAGTTTATAATATTTCTCAAGATCTTATCATAGTGGTCTTATACAATATTTGTCCTTCTGCCTCTGACTGATTTCGCTCAGCATAATGCCTTCCAGGTTCCTCCAAGTTGTGAAATGTTTCACAGATTTGTCACTGTTCTTTATTGATGCGTAGTATTCCATTGTGTGAATATACCACAGTTTATTTAACCATTCATCTGTTGATGGACACCTTGGTTGCTTCCAGCTTTTTGCTATTGTAAACAGAGCTGCAGTAAACGTGGGTGTGCATATATCTGTTTGTGTGAAGGCTCTTAATTCTCTAGGGTATATTCCGAGGAGTGGGATTTCTGGGTTGTATGGTACTTCTATTTCTAACTGTTTAAGATAACGCCAGATAGATTTCCAAAGTGGTTGTATCATTTGACATTCCCACCAGCAGTGTATAAGAGTTCCAATCTCTCCGCAGCCTCTCCAACATTTATTCTTTTGTGTTTTTTGGATTAATGCCAGCCTTGTTGGAGTGAGATGGAATCTCATCATACTTTTAATTTGCATTTCTCTAATGGCTAATGATCGAGAGCGTTTTCTCATGTATCGGTGAGCTGCCTGAATATCGTCTTTAGTGAAGTGTGTGTTTATATCCTTTGCCCACTTCTTGATAGGGTTGTTTGTCTTTTTGTGGTTGAGTTTTGACAGAGTCATATAGATTTTAGAGATCAGGCGCTGGTCGGAGATGTCATAGCTGAAAATTCTTTCCCAGTCTGTAGGTGATCTTTTTACTCTTTTAGTGAAATCTTTAGATGAGCATGGGTGTTTGATTTTTAGGAGCTCCCAGTAGTCTGGTTTCTCTTCGTCATTTTTGCTGATGTTTTGTATTCTGTTTATGCCTTGTATTAGGGCTCCTAAGGTTGTTAGGGTGAAGTTTTAGATAGCGTGAGGGTTACGGTTAGGGCTAAGGTTTGCTTGAGTTTTTCAGGTTAGTGTTAAGGTTACGTTTAGGGTGAGGGTTAAGTTTAAGGGTTCTGTTTAGTTTTAGGGTTAGGGTCAGATTTTAGGTTAGGGTTAAGTTTAATGTGGTTAGGCTTAGATTTATGGTTGTGTTAGGCATTGTGGTTGGGGTGAGGGTTAGGTTTAGGGTTAGGGTTGGGTAGGGTTAAGATTATGGTTATGGTAAGGTGTTAGGGGTTAGAGGTGTAGTTTAGGGTTCGGTTTGGGTGAGGGCTTCGGTTAGGTGTTGTGGTTCTGGTCATGGTTAGGTTTGGGTTAGGGTTAGGTTTATGATTAGGCTTCGGGTTAGTGTTAGAGTTAGGGTGAGAGGCTTTAGGTTAGTGTTAGGCTTTGGTGTTAGGGGTTAGGGTTTGGGTTAGGGTTAAGGTTATCATTAGGGCTCAGGGGTTTCAGATTAGTGTTAGGGTTAGGGATAACATTTTGGTTAGGGTTGGGGGATACGGTTAGGGGTTAGAGTGAAGGTTACGGTTAGTTTTACAGTTAAGGTGAGGGTTTCGGGTAAGTGTTATGATTAGGGTTAGAGTTAGAGTTAGGGTTAGGTTTAGGTGTAGGGTAAGATTTAGGTTTACGTCCAGGTTTAGAGTTAGGGTTAGTGTTCTATTTAGGGTCAAGGTTAGAGTTAGGGTTAGGGTTAGGATTAGGTCTAGGGTATGGATTAGGATTAGGGTTAGGTTCAGGGCTATTATAAGTCTTAGGTTTAGGGTTACAGATCGACTAGCGTTATGGTTAGACTTAGGTTTAAGGTTAGGGTTTGGGTTAGGTTCAGGTTTAGGGTTAAGGTTAGGGTTAGGGTTTGGATGAAGTTTAGGATGGGTGAGGGTTATTTTTATGGTTAGGGCTAGAGTTTGGGTTTATGTTCAGGTTAGTGTTAAGGTAAGTTTTAGGGTTCGGTTAGGGTTAAGGGTTATGTTTAGGGTTAGCGTTAGGTTTAGTTTTAGGGTTAGTGTGAAGTTTAGGTTAAGGGTGAGGGCTAGAAATAGGGTCAGGAGTAAAGATAGTGTTAGACGTTAGTTTTAGGGTGTTAGGGTTAGATTTATGGTTAGGGTAGGGTTGAATTTAGGGTTAATATTAGGGTTAGATTAGGGTTCCTGTTCGTATTAGGATTAGAGTTAGGGATAAAGTTGGGGACAGCGTTAGGTTTAGGGTTGTGGATACGGGTAAGGGTTAGGTTGAGGGTTAGGGTTAGGGCTAGGTTTACACTTAAGGTGAGGGTTATGGTAATTGTTATGGTTAGGGTTAGAGTTACAGCTAGGCTTAGGGTTAGGTGAAGTTTCAGTTAATAGTCAGGGTTAGGGTTAAGGTTAGAGTAGGGTTAAGGTTAGTGTTAGGGATAGGTATAGGGTTAGGGTTTGGGTAAGGTTAGGGTTAAGGCTAGGTTTACGGTAAAGGGTAGGGCTAGGTTAGGGTTAGGGTTAGCTTTAGAGTTAGAGTTAGTGCTAGGGATTAGGGTCAGGGTTAGGGTAATGTTTAGAGTTATTTTTAGGTTTAGGGTTAGGGTTAAGGTAGAGTTAAGTTTAGGGTTATGTTTAGGGTTAGAGTAAGTGTTAGGTTTAGGTAAGGGTTAGGGCTAGGATGAGGGATAGGTTTAGGGGTGGGGAAAGGGTTAGGGGTTCGTATGAGGGTTAGTGTTAGGTTTACAGTTAAGCTGATGTTTTAGTGTGTTACAGTTAGGGTTAGGGTTAGAGTTAGAGTTAGGGTTAGGTTTGGGTTTAGGGATAGAGTCAGGGGATAGTTTAGGGTTAGGTTTAGTTTTAGGGTTAGGGTTAGGCTTAGGTTTAGGGTGAAGTTTAGGTTAAGGATGAGGGTTAGGGTAAGGGTTAGTGTTTGGGTTAAGGTTAGGTTTAGGTTTCACGTTAGGGTTAGGTGTTTGTGTTAATGTTAGCTTAAGATATAGGGTTAGGTTTAGGGTTTGGTTTAGGATTAGGGTTAGGGTGAAGTTTAATTTAAGGGTGAGAGTTAAGCTTAGGGTTAGGGTTAGGGGTTAGGGTTAGGGTTAAGGTTAGGATTAGGTTTAAGGTTAAGGTTAGGTTTAGGGTTAGGTTTAGGGTAAGTGTTAGGATTAAGTCATGTTTAGGTGTAGGGCTAGGATAAGGTTAGAGATAGGATTAGGTTAAGGGTTGGGTTTAGGTTTAGATGTTAGGGTGTGGGTTAGTGGTAGATTTCCATTTAAGCTGAGTGTGTAGGGTAATTTTTATGGTTAGGATTAAGGTTAGAGTTAGGGTCAGGGTCAGGGTTAGGGTTAAGTTTAGGGTTTAGGTTTATGGTTAGGATTTGGTTAGGTTCAGGGTTGGGGAAGATTTAGTGTTATGCTTAGTTTTAGGATAGGGTTAGGGTTAAGTTTATGTTAAGCGTGAGGGTTAGGGTAAGGATTAGGAGTTAGGGTTCAGGTTAGGGTCAGGGGTAGATTTAGGGTTAGGTTTAGGGTTTGTTTTAGTTTTGGTTAAGGTTAGGGCTTGAATAAAGTTAGGGTTGGTTTAGGGTTATGGTTAGGGTGAAATTTTGGTTAACGGTGAGGGTTCAGTTTAGGGTTAGGGTTAGGGTTAGAGTTAGGGTTAATGGTTAGGGTTAGGTTTAGGGTTAAGATTAGGTTTAGGCTAAGGATTAGGGTTAGAGTTAGGGTTAGGGGTAAGTGTTTTGGTTAGGTTTAGGGTAGGGTTATATTTAGGTTTAAGTTTAGGGTTAGGGTAAGAATTAGAGTTACGTTTACAGTTAAGATGAAGGTTTTGGGTAGGTGTTATGGTTAGGGTTAGCGTTAGAGTTAGGGTTAGGGTTTAGGGTTAGGTGTAGTTTTATGGTAGGGTTAAAGTTAAGATTAAGGTTAGGGTAGGGTTAGCATTAGGATTAGGTTTAGGGTGAGGTTTCGGGTCAGAGTTATTGTAAGGGTTAGGTTTAGGGTGACTGGTGGGCCAAGGTTAAGGTTAGGGTTAGGTTTAGGGGTAGGGTTAGGGTTAAAGTTAGGGTTAGCTTTAGGTTAGGGGTGGGTGAAGTTTAAGGTAGAGTGAGGGTTAGGGTGAGGGTTATGGCTAAGGTTCGGGTTAGTTTTCAGGTTAGTGTTAAGGTTATGTTTAGGGATAGGGTTAAGTTTATGCGTTATGTTTAGTTCTGGGTTAGGGTTAGATTTTTGGTTAGGGTTAAGTTTAGTGTTACGGTTAGGGTTAGGGTTATGGTTTGTGTTAGGCGTTGTGGTTGGGGTGAGGGTTAGTTTTAGTGTCACGGTTGATTAGGCTTAGGATTATGGTTATGGTAAGGTGTTAGGGGTTAGAGGTGTAGTTTATGGTTAGGGTTTGGGTGAGGGTTCCAGTTAGGCATTGTGGTTCTGGTCATGGTTAGGTTTGGTTTAGGGTTAGGGTTAGGTTTATGATTAGGTTTTGGGTTAGTGTTAGAGTTAGGGTGAGAGTTAGGTTTAAGGTTTGGGTTAGGCTTTGGTGTTAGCGGTTAGGTTTTGGGTTAGGTTTAGTGTTATCGTTAGGGCTTAGGGGTCCAGGTTAGTGTTAGGGCTAGCATTAGGGTTAGGGTTGGGTGATACGTTTAGGGGTTATGGTGAGTTTTACGGCTAGTTTTACAGTTAAGGTGAGGTTTTAGGGTAAGTGTTATGATTAGGGTTAGAGTTAGGGTTAGGTTTAGGGTTAGGGTTAGGTGTAGGGTAAGATTTAGGTTTAGTTTCAGGTTGAGGGTGAGAGTTAGTGTTCTATTTAGGGTCAAGGTTAGAGTTAGGGTTAGGATTAGGTCTAGGGTTAGGATTAGGATTAGTTTTAGGGTTAAGTTCAGGGCTATTGTAAGGCTTAGGTTTAGGGTTACAGGTGGACTAGCGTTATAGTTAGAGTTAGGTTTAAGGTTAGGGTTTGGGTTAGGTTGAGGTTTACAGTTAAGGTTAGGGTTAGGGTTTGGATGAAGTTTAGGATAGGTTGAGGGTTATTTTTGTGGTTAGGGCTAGAGTTTGGTTTTGTGTTCAGGTTAGTGTTAAGGTTAGGTTTAGGGTTCGGGTTAGGGTAAGGGGTTATGTGTAGGGTTCGGGTTACGCTTTGGTTTAGGGTTAGTGTGAAGTTTAGGTTAAGGGTGAGGGTTAGGATAAGGGCTAGGATTAGGGTTATGGTAAGGTGTTAGTGGTTAGAAGTGTAGTTTAGGGTTAGGGTTTGGGTGAAGGTTCCAGTTAGGAATTGTGGTTCTGGTTAGGTTGGGTTTGGTTTCGCGTGAGGGTTAAGTTTATGATTAGGTTTCGGGTTAGTGTTAAAGTTAGGGTGAGAGTTAGGGTTAAGGTTTGGATTAGGCTTTGGTGTTAGGGGTTAGGGTTTGTGTTAGAGTTAGGGTTATCGTTAGGGCTCAGGGGTTTCAGGTTGGTTTTAGGGTTAAGGTTAGGGATTGCATTAGGGTTAGGTTTGGGGGATACAGTTAGGGGTTAGGGTGAGGGTTACGGTTAGTTTTACAGTTAAGGTGAGGGTTTAGGATAAGTGTTATGATTAGGGTTAGAGTTAAAGTTATTTTTAGGTTTAGGGTTAGGTGTAGGGTAAGATTTAGGCTTAGGTCCAAGTTTAGGGTTAGAGTTAGTGTTCTCTTTAGGGTCAAGGTTACAGTTAGAGTTAGGTCAGGTTAGGTCTAGGGCTAGGATTAGGTTTAGGGTTAAGTTCAGGGCTATTGTAAGGGTTAGGTTTAGGGTTACAAATAAACTTGCGTTATGGTTAGAGGTAGGTTTATGGTTAAGGTTTGGGTTAGCTTTAGGTTTAGGGTTAAGGTTAGTGTTAGGGTTTGGGTGAAGTTTAGGATAGGGTGAGGGTTTTTTTATGGTTAGGGCTCGAGTTTGGGTTTGTGTTCAGGTTAGCGTTAAGGTTAGGTTTAGGGTTCGGGTTAGGGTTGGGGTTATATTTAGGGTTAGGGTTACATTTTGGTTTAGGGTTAGTGTGAAGTTTAGGTTAAGGGTGAGGGTTAGGATAAGAGTTAGAATTAGGGTTAGGATTATAGTTAGTGTTAGAGGTTAGATTTAGGATGTTAAGGTTAGGTTTATGGTTAGGGTTGGGTTAATGTTAGCATTACGGTTAGATTAGGGTGAATGTTCATGTTTGGGTTAGGGATAGGGTTAGGGATAGCATTAGGTTTATGGTTGGGGATACGGTTAGGGGTTAGGGTGAGGGTTGTGGTTAGGGTGAGGGTTAGGGTTAGGTTTACAGTTAAGGTGAGGGTTTAGGGTAAGTGTTATAGTTAGGGTTTGAGTTAGAGTTTGGGTTAGGTTTAGGGTGAATTTTCAGTTAATAGTCAGGGTCAGGGTAAGGGTTAGGGTTAAGATTACAGTTAGGGTTAAGTTTAGTGTTAGGGTTAGGTTTAGGGTTAGGGTAGGGGTAAGGTTAGGGTTAAGGCTAGGTTTACGGTAAAGGGTAGGGCTAGGTTAGGGTTAGGGTTAAGTTTAGAGTTAGAGCTAGTGCTAGGGTTTAGGGTAAGAGGTAGGGTCAGGTTTAGAGTTTTTGTTAGTTTTAGGGTAGAGTTAAGGTTAAGGTTAAGTTTAGCGTTAGGGTAAGTGTTAGGTTTAGGTCAGGGTTAAGGTTAGGATTAGGGATAGGGTTAGAGCTAGGGAAAGGGTTAGGTGTTCGTGTGAGGGTTAGTGTTAGGTGTACACTTAAGCTGATGTTTTACGGTGTTACGGTTAGGTCAGGGTTGTAGTTAGGGTTAGGATAAGGTTTAGGTTTCGGGCTAGATTTAGGGGATAGTTTAGGGCTAGGTTTAGTTTTAGGGTTAAGGTTAGGCTTAGGTTTATGGTGAAGTTTAGGTTAAGGATGAGGGTTAGGGTTAGTGTTAGGGTTAGGTGTTTGGGTTAAGGTTAGGGTTAGGGTTAAGTGTTTCGGTTAATGTTGGGGTCAGGTTTAGGGTTAGGGTTAGGGTTCGGTTTAGGATCAGGCTTAGGGTTAGGGTTAGAATTAGGGTTAGTGGTTAGGGTTAGGCTTAGAGTTACGGTTAGGTTTAGGCTAAAGATCAGGATTTGATTTAGAGTTAGGTGTTAGTGTTTTGGTTAGGTTTAGGGTAGGGTTATATTTAGGGTTAGGTTAAGAGTTAGAGTTATGTTTACAGTTAAGGTGAGGGTTTTGGGTAAGTGTTATGGTTAGGGTTAGGGTTAGTGTTAGGGCTAGGCCTAGGCTTGGGTTTAAATTTAGGGTTACGGGTTAGGGTTAGGTTTAAGTTTATGGTAGAGTAAAGTTAGGGTTAAGGTTTGGTTAGGGTTAGGGTCAGGGTTAGGATTAGGATTAGGGTGAGGGTGAGGGTTAGGGTCAGTGTTATTGTAAGGGTTAGGTTTAGGGTTACAGGTGGGCCAAGGTTAAGGTTAGGGTTAGGTTTAGGGGTAGGGTTAGGGTTAAAGTTAAGGTGTGCTTTAGATTAGGGATAGGGTGAAGTTTAAGATAGTGTGAGGGTTAGGGTTATGGCTAAGGTTTGCTTGAGTTTTTCAGGTTAGTGTTAAGGTTATGTTTAGGGTTAGGATTAAGTTTATGGGTTCTGTTTACTTTTAGGGTTGGGGTAGATTTTAGGTTAGGGTTAAGTTCAGTGTTACAGTTAGGGTTAGGTTTACGGTTTGTGTTAGGCATTGTGGTTGGGGTGAGGATTAGGTTTAGGGTTAGGGTTGGGTAGGGTTAAGATTATGGTTATGGTAAGGTGTTAGGGGTTAGAGGTGTAGATTAGGGTTAGGGTTTGGGTGAGGGTTCCGGTTAGGCATTGTGGTTCTGGTCATGGTTAGGTTTGGTTTAGGGTTAGGGTTAGTTTTATGATTAGGTTTCGGCTTAGTGTTAGAGTTAGGGTGAGAGTTAGGGTTAGGCTTTGGTGTTAGGGGTTAGGTTTTGGGTTAGGGTGAGTGTTATTTTTAGGGCTTAGGGGTTCAGGTGAGTGTTAGGGTTAGGGTTAGGGTTAGGGATAGCATTAGGGTTAGGTTTTGGGGATATGGTTAGGGGTTAGATTGAGGATTACGGTTAGTTTTACAGTTAAGGTGAGGTTTTAGAGTAAGTGTTATGATTAGGGTTAGAGTTAGATTTAGGGTTAGGGTTAGGTGTAGGTTAAATTTTAGTTTTAAGTCCAGGTTTAGGGTTAGAGTTAGTGTTCTATTTAGGGTCAAGGTTAGAGTTAGGGTTAGGGTTAGGATTAAGTCTAGGGTTAGGATTAGGATTAGGTTTAGGGTTAGGTTCAGAGCTATTGTGAGGCTTAGGTTTAGGTTTACAGATGGACTAGCTTTATGGTTAGAGTCAGGTTTAAGGTTAGGGTTTGGGCTAGGTTTACGTTTTGGTTAAGGTTAGGCTCAGTGTTTGGATGAAGTTTAGCATAGGGTGAGGGTTACTTTTAGGGTTAGGGCTGGAGTTTGGGTTTGTGGTCAGGTTAGTGTCAAGGTTAGGTTTAGGGTCCAATTTAGGGTTAGGGGTTATTTTTCATGTTAGGGTTAGTTTTAGGTTTAGGCTTAGTGTGAAGTTTAGGTTAAGGTTGAGGGTTAGGATAAGGGTTAGGATTAGGGTTAGGATTATATTTAGTGTTAGAGGTTAGGTTTAGGGTGCTAGGTTTAGTTTTATGGTTAGGGTAGGGTTAAGTTTAGGGTTAATGTTAGGGTTAGTGTTAGATTAGGGTTACTGTTCATGTTAGGGTTAGGGTTAGGGTTAGGGATAGCATTAGGTTTAGGGTTGGGAATATAGTTAGGGGTTAGGGTGAGGGTTCGGTATATGGTGAGGGTTAGGTTTAGGTTTACAGTTAAGGTGAAGGTTTAGGGTAATTGTTATGGTTAGGGTTAGAGTTAGGGTCACGGTGAAGTTTCATTTATTAGTGCGGGTTAGGGTTAAGGTTAGTGTTAGGGTTAGGTTTAGGGTTAGGGTTAGGGTAGTGGTCAGGTTAGGGTTAAGGCTAGGTTTACAGTAAAGGGTAGGGCTAGGTTAGGGTTAGGTTTAGAGTTAGTGCTAGGGTTTAGGGTTAGGGTTAAGGTCAGGTTTAGTTATTGTTAGGTTTAGGGTTAAGGTTAGGGTAGAGTTAAGGTTAGGGTTAAGTATAGGGTTAGGGTAAGGTTTAGGTTTAGGTCAGGGTTAGGGTTAGAATGAGGGATAGGGTTAGGGTTAGGGAAAGGGTTAGGGGTTCGTGTGAGGGTTAGTGTTATGTTTACATTAAGCTGATGTTTTAGGGTGTTATGTTTAGAGTTAGGGTTAGAGTTAGGTTAGGTTTAGGGTTAGGGCTAGAGTTAGGGGATAGTGGTTTAGGCTTAAGTTTAGGGTGAATTTTAGTTTAAGGATAAGGGTTAGGGTTAGGGTTAGGTGTTTGGATTATTGTTAGGGTCAGGTTTAGGGTTGGTATTTAGGGTTCAGGTTAGAGTCAGGGTTAGGGTTAAGTTTAGCGTTAGTTTTGCTTAGGGTTAGGGTTTGAATGAAGTTAGGGTAGGTTTAAGGTTATGGTTCAGGTGAAATTTTGGTTAAGGTGAGGGTTCGGTTTCGGGTTAGGGTTAGAGTTAGGATTAGTGGTTAGGGTTAGGTTTAGGGTTAAGGTTAGGTTTAGGCTAAGGATTAGGGTTAGAGTTAAGGTTAGAGGTTAGTGTTTCAGTTAGGTTTAGGATAGGGTTATAATTAAGGTTAAGTTTAGGGTTACGGTAAGAGTTAGATTTACGTTTACAGTTAAGGTGAAGGTTTTGGGTAACTGTTACGGTTAGGGTTAGGGCTAGGTTTAGGGTTAGAGTTTGGGTTAGGGTTAGGTTTAAGTTTATGGTAAGCTTTAAGTTAGGATTAAGGTTAGGTTAAGGTTAGGGTCAGGGTTAGGATTAGAATTAGGTTTCAGGCCAACATTAGGGTCAGAGTTATCATAAGGGTTAGGTTTAGGGTTACAGATGGACCAAGGTTAAGGTTAGGGTTAGGTTTAGGGGTAGGATTAGGGTTAAAGTTAGGGTTAGCCTTAGGTTAGGGATAGGGTGAAGTAAGATAGGGTGAGGGTTAGGGTTATGGCTAAGGTTTGGGTTCGTTTTCAGGTTAGTGTTAAGTTTATGTTTCGGGTTAGGGTTAAGTTTATGGGTTCTGTTTAGTTTTAGGGTTAGGGTTAGATTTTAAGTTAGGGTTAAGTGTAACAGTTAGGGTTACGATTTGTATTAGGCATTGTGGTTGGGGTGAGGGTTAGGTTTTTGGTTAGGGTTGGGTAGGGTTAGGTAGGGTTAGGATTATGGTTATGGTAAGGTGTTAGGGTGTAGAGGTGTAGTTAAGGGTTAGGGTTTGGGTGAGGGTTTCGGTTAGGCATTGTGGTTCTGGTTATGGTTAAGTTTGGTTCAGTTTTAGGGTTAGGTTTATGATTTGGTTTCGGGTTAGTGTTAGAGTTAGGGTGAGGGATAGTGTTAAGGTTTGGGTTAGGTTTTGGTGTTATGGGTTAGGGTTTGGGTTAGGGTTAGTGTTATCTTTATGGCTTAGGGGTTTCAGGTTAGTGTTGTGGTTAGGGCTAGGGTTAGCATTAGGGTTAGGGTTGGGGGCTACGGTTAGGGGTTAGAGTGAAGGCTACGGTTAGTTTTACAGTTAAGGTGAGGGTTTAGGGTAAGTGTTATGATTAGGGTTAGAGTTCGAGTTAGGGTTAGGTTTATGGTTAGGGTTAGTTGTAGGGTAATATTTAGGTTTACGTCCAAGTTTAGGGTTCGAGTTAGTGCTCTATTTAGGGTCAGAGCTTGTGTTCTATTTAGGGTCAAGTTTAGTGTTAGGGTTAGGTTTAGGATTAGGATTATGTTTAGGGTTAGGGTTAGGTTCAGGGCTATCGTAAGGGTTAGGTTTAGGGTTTCAGATGGACTAGTGTTATGGTTAGAGTTAGGTTTAAGGTAAGGGTTTTGGTTAGGTTTAGGTTACGGTTAAGGTTAGGGTTAGGGTTTGGATGATGTTTAGGCTAGGGTGAGGGTTATTTTTATGGTTAGGGCTAGAGTTTGGGTTTGTGTTCACGTTAGTTTTAAGGTTAGGTTTAGGGTTTGGATTAGGGTTAGGGGCTATGTTTAGGGTTAGATTTACATATATGGTTAGTATTAGTGTGAAGTTCAGGTTAACTGTGAGGGTTAAGATAAGGGTTAGGATTAGGGTTAGAATTATAATGTTAGACATTAGGTTTAGGGTGTTAGGTTTAGGTTTATGGTTAGGCTAGTCTTAAGTTTAAGGTTAATGTTAGGGTTAGGATTAGATTAGGGTTACTCTTCGTGTTAGAGTTAGGGTTAGGGGTAAGTTTAGGAATAGCATTAGGTTTAGGATTGGGGACATGGTTAAGGGTTAGGGTGTGTGTTAGTGTTCGGTTTACAGTTAAGGAGAGGGTTTAGGTTAATTTTTATGGTTAGGGTTAGAGTTAGAGTTAGGGTTAGGGTGAAGTTTCAGTTAATAGTGAGTATTAGGGTTAAGGTTAGAGTTAGGGTTAAGGTTAGTGTCAGGGTTAGGTTTAGGGTTAGGGTTACGGTAGGGGTAAGGTTACTGTGAAGGCTAGGTTTACAGTAAAGGGTAGTGCTGGGTTAGGGTTAGGGTTACGTTTATAGTTAGAGTTAGTGCTAGCGTTTAGGGTTAGGGTTAGGGTCAAGTTTAGAGTTATTGTTAGGCTTAAGTTTAGGGTTAGGTTAGAGTTAATGTTAGGGTTAATTTTAGGGTTAGGGGAAGGGTTAGGTTTAGTTCAGAGTTCGGGCTAGGATTAGGGATAGGGTTAGGATTGGGGGAAGGGTTAGGGATTCGTGTGACGGTTAGTGTTAGGTTTACAGTTAAGCTAATGTTTTAGGGTGTTACAGTTAGGGTTAGGGTTAGAGTTAGTGTTAGGGTTAGGTTTATGCTTAGGATTAGGGTTAGGGTCAGGGTTAGGTGGAGATTTAGTGTCATGTTTAGGTTTTTTTTTAGTTTTAGGGTTAGGGTTAGCGTGAAGTTTATTTTAATTATGAGGTTTAGGGTTAGGGGTTAGGGTTCATGTTAGGGTCAGGGTAAGGGTTATGTTTAGGTTTAGGGTTGGGGTTAGTGTTAGTGTTAGGGTTAGTTTTAGTTTTGGTTAGGGTTAATGTTTGAATGATGTTAAGGTAGGTTTAGTGTTATGGTTAGGGTGAAATTTTGGTTAAGGGTGAGGATTTGTTTTGGGTTTAGGGTTAGGGTTAGAGTTAGGGTGAGTGTTTAGGTTTAGGTTTAAGGTTAAGTTTAGATTTAGGCTAATGATTAGGTTTAGAGTTAGGGTTAGGGGTTATTGTTTCAGTTAGGTTTAGGGTAGGGTTATTTTTAGGGTTAAGTATAGGGTTAGGGTAAGAGTTAGAATTACACTTACAGTTGAGTGTTTTGGGTGTTACTGTTAGGGTTAGGGCTAGGGTTACAGTTAGAGTTAGGGTTAGAGGTTAGGGTTAGGTGTAAGTTTATGGTAGCCTTAATGTTAGGTTATGGTTAGGTTAGGGTTAGGGTCAGGGTTAGGATTAGGTTTAGGGTGAGGTAGGGTCAGAGATATTGTAAGGGTTAGGTTTAGGGTTACAAGTGGGCCAAGGTTAAGGTTAAGGTTAGGTTTAGGGGTAGGGTTAGGGTTAGCTTTAGGTTAGGGATAGGGTGAAGTTTACGATAGGGTGAGGGTTAGGGTTATGGCTAAGGTTTGGGTTAGTTTTTGGGTTAGTGTTAAGGTTATGTTTAGGGTTAGGGTTAAGGCCTTGTGGTTGGGGTGAGGTTTAGGTTTATGGTTAGGGTTGTGTATGCTTAGGATTATGGTTATGGTAAGCTGTTAGGGGTTAGAAGTGTAGTTTAGGGTTAGGGGTGGGTGAGGGTTCTGGTAAAGCATTGTGGTTCTGACCATGGTTAGGTTTGGTTTAGGGTTACGGTTAGGTTTATGATTAGGTTTCAGGTTAGTGTTCGAGTTAGGGTGAGAGTTAGGGTTAAGTTTTGGGTTAGGCTTTGGTGTTAGGGGTTAGGGTTTGGGTTAGGGTTAGGGTTATCTTTAGGGCTCAGGGGTTCAGGTTAGTGTTAGGGGTAGGGTTACGGATAGCATTAGGGTTAGGGTTGGGGGATACGGTTAGGGGTTAGGGTGAGGGTTACGGTTAGTTTTACAGTTCAGGTGAGGGTTTAGGTTAAGTGACATCATTAGGGTTAGAGTTAGGGTTAGGTTTAGGGTTATGGTTAGGTGTAGGGCAATATTTAGGTTTAGGTGCGGGTTTATGGTTAGAGTTAGTGTTCAATTTAGGGTCAAGGCTAGATTTAGGGTTAGGGTTAGGTTTAGGTCTAGGGTTAGGATTAAGTTTAGGGTTAAGTTCAGGGCTATTGTAAGGGTTAGGTTTAGGGTTACATTTGGCCTAGCGTTATGGTTAGAGTTATGTTTAAGGATAGGGTTTAGGTTAGGTTTAGGTTTAGGGTTTGGATGTTTAGGATAGGGTGAGGGTTATTTTTATTGTTAGGGCTAGAGTTTGGGTTTGTGTTCAGGTTAGTATTAAGGTTAGGTTTAGGGTTCGGTTTAGGGTTGGTGTTATATTTAGGGTTAGGTTTAGGTTTAGAGTTAGTATGAAGTTTAAGTTAAGGGTGAGGGTTCAGACGAGGGTTAGGATAAGGGTTAGGGTTTTAGTTAGTGTCAGATGTTAGGTTTAGGGTGTTAGGGTTAGGTTTTTGGTTAGGGTAGGCTTAAATTTAGGGTTAGTGTTAGGGTTAGATTAGAGTTACTGTTCGTATTAGGGTTAGGGTTAGGAATAAGGTTAGGGAGAGCGTTAGGTTTAGGGTTGCAGAAATGGTTAAGGCTAGGGTGATGGTTAGGGTTAGGTTTACATTTAAGTGTTTGGTTTAGGTTAATTGTTAAGGTTAGGGTTAGAGCTAGGGTTAGGGTGAAGTTCCAGAAAATAGTGAGAGTTAGGGTTAAGGTTAGAGTTAGGTTTAAGGTTCGTGTTAGGGTTAGGTTTAGGGTAGGGGTAAGGTAGGGTTAAGGCTCGGTTTACGGTAAAGGGTTGTGCTAGGTTAGGGTCAGGGTTAGGGTTAGAGTTAGGGTTAGTGCTAGGGTTTAGGGTTAGGGTTAGGGTCAAGTTTAGAGTTATTGCTACGTTTAGGGTTAGTGTTACGGTAGATTTAGGCTTAGGGTTAAGTTTAGGCATACGGTACAGGTTAGGTTTAGGTCAGGTTTAGGTTAGGATTAGGGATAGGTTAGGGTTAGGGAAAGAGTTAGGGGTTCATGTGGTTGTTAGTGTTAGGTTTATACTTAAGCTGGTGTTTTAGGGTGTTAGGGCTAGGGTTAGGCTTAGGGTTAGGGTTAGATTTAGGGTTAGGGCATAGTTTAGGGTTAATTTTGCTTTAGGGTTAGGTTTAGGTTTAGGTTTTGGGTGAAGATTAGGTTAAGGATGAGGGTTAGGGTTAGTATTAGGGATAGGTGTTTGGGTTCATGTTAGGGTCAGGTTAATGGTTAGGTTTAGTGTTATGCTTAGGATTCGGTTTAGGGTTAGGCTTAGAGAGAAATGACTCATGGTAGTCGTTTTCTGGATGAGGAACGAATATGCAGTGTTGGCGTTAAGCTGTTGTGAAGCCTCGTTTTGGCCCAGGGAAAACAAAGCACCTGGGGAAATCCTATCAAACCCTGGTGTCTTTCCACAGTTCAAAGTGTGTAACTGCAGACTCTTTTCCAAATAAGAGAGCGCACAGGCAACAGCAGCCTGCCTGTTTCTCAGTGGAAGGGAGAACTCCCTGACTTCATCCAGTCCTCTGAGCAAAGCAGGCAGAAGGAGAGAAACTTTCTTTCCTTCCTCTTTTCTGCAATGAATTCCTCATTTGCTCTTGCAAACGCAAGGCTTCTTCTGAAAAACTACATCGCAGTGCATGTATCCTTCCAGAGGAGCAACTCCATAGTTTTAGCTTTAACATATTCGGAAAGCACCCAGGGAGAAAAGGTCTTTTCATATTCTCTTTTCTGTCTGAATTCGGTCATTTCGCACTTGCCGAAAGAGGATTCCTAGCACAAACTACAAAGCAGTAACTCTCTCCTGGCAGAGGAAATCCTATGCAGTGTTGCCCTGACGAGATACTGTTTGTACAGTGAGGCCTAGGGAAAACACATTGCCTAGAGAAATCCTAGCAAAGCCATGTGTTTCCCCACGTGAATGTATGTCAGTTTCAGTTATTTGCCAAGAACAGAGCTCAGAGGCAACATCAGATTTTGTGTTTCTCAGTCAAAAAAAGAACACTGTGACTTCATCCATTCCTCTGACGAAAACAGTTAGAATGAGAAAACAGTCTTTCGGTTTCGCTTTCCCGTAGTGAGCTCGGCAAATCTCCCCTTTGCAAAGGGAAGTTTTCCTCTGGAGAACTGCCTTGTGGTAGCTGTATTCTGGAAGTGGAACGAGTATGCTTTAAGCTATTGTGAAGGCTCTTTTTGGCCCAGAGAAAACAAAGTGCCTAGGAAAATCTAACAAACCCCAGTGCCTTTCCACAGTTCAAAGTGTGGAACTGCAGACTCTTTTCCAAATAAGAGAGCACAGAGGGAACAGCATCCTGTGTGTTCCTCAGTGGAAGGGAGAACTCCCTGACTTCATCCAGTCCTCTGAGCAAAGCAGGGAGAAGTAGAGAAACTTTCTTTCATTCCTCTTTCCTGCAATGAATTTTTCATTTGCTCTTGCAAACGTATGGCTTCTACTGAAAAACTGCTAATCCTAACCCTAACCCTAACCTTAACACTAAACCTAAACCTAACCCTAACTTGACCCTAACCTTAACCCAAACACCTAAGCAAACACTACCCCAACCCTAACCCTCATCCTTAACCTAAACTTCACCCTAAACCTAAGCCTAATCCAAACCCTAAAACTAAACCTAACCCTAAACTATCCCCTCACTCTAACTCTAAACCTAAACCTAACCCTATCCCTAACTCTAACCCTGACCCTAACCGTAACACCCGAAAACATCAGCATAACTGGAAACCTAACACTAACACTCACACGGACCCCTAACCCTTTCCCTAACCTTAACCCTATAACTAATTTTGGCTCTAACCCTCACCTAAACCTAACCCTTACCCTAACCCTAACCATAAGCCTAACCTTTACTCTACCCTAACCCTATCCTAAGCCTAACAATAACTCTAAAACTAACACTAACCCTAACCCTAAACCCTAGCACTAAATCTAAATTTAAACCAAAGTGTAACCGTAACCGTCAACCTATCTTAAAATTCGCCCTATCACTAACCTAAAGGTAACCCTAACTTTAACCCTAACCCTACCTCTAAACCTAACTGTAACCTTAACATTAACCCATCTGTAACCCTAAACCTAACCCTTACAATAATTCTGGCCCTAACCCTCAACCTAAAGCTAATACTAATCCTAACCCTGACCCTAACCATTACCTAACCTTAACCCTACCACGAACTTAAACAAAACCTTAAACCCTAACCCTAACTCTAACCCTAACCCTAGCCCGAACCCAAACCCTAACGCTAACTCTAACTATGACTCTAACCCTCACCCTAAAACTAATCCTAAACCCTAGCACTAACACTAACTCTAAACCTGACCCTAAACCTAGCTTAGCCCTACCCTGTACTGTAAACCTAGCCTTAAGCCTAACCATACCACTACCCTAACCCTATCTCTAGCCCTAACCCTAACTCCTACCCTAACCCTAACACTAACCCTAACCCTAACTCGAACTCTAACCCTAACAATAACAGTTGCCCTAAACCCTCACTTTAACTGTAAACCTAAACCTAACCCTCACCCTAACCCCTAACTGTATCCCCCAACACTAACCCTAATGCTATCCCTAACCCTAACCAGAACCCCTAAGCCCTAATGATAACCCTAACCCTAGAACAAAACCTAACCCCTAACACCAAAGCCTATCCCCAAACATAATGCTAACTCTAACCCTAACTCTAACACCAACCCTAAACCTAATCATAAACCTAACACTAACCCTAAACCAAACCTAACCATGACCAGAACCACAATGACTAACCGGAATCTTCACCCAAACCCTAACCCTAAACTACACCTCTAACTCCTAACACCTTACCATAACCATAATCCTAACCCTATCCAACCCTAAACCTAAACCAAACCCCAACCATAACGCCTAACACAAACCGTAACCCTAACCCTAAATGTAAAACTAAATTTAAACCTAGGTTAAAACCTAACCCTACCCTAAAACTAAAAAAAAGGAACCCAAAAACTTAACCCTAACCCTAAACATAACCTTAACACTAACCTGAAAACTAACCCAAACCTTAGCCATAACCCTAACCCTAACCCTCACCCTATCTTAAACTTCACCTTATCCCTAACCTAAAGCTACCCCTAACTTTAACCCTAACCGTACCCCTAAACCTAACCCTAACCTTGGCCCACCTCTACCCCTAAAACTAACCCTTACAATAACTTTGACCCTAACACTCACCCTAAACCTAATCCTAATCCTAACCCTGACCCTAACCCTAACCTAAACTTAACCCTAAATTTAACCTTACCATATACTTAAACCTAACCCTAACCCCTAACCCTAACTCTAACCCGAACCCTAGCCCTCAACCTAACCCTAAACTTAACCGTAACACTTACCCAAAAAACTCACCTTAAATGTAAACGTAACTCTAACTCTTACCCTAACCCTGAACTTAACCCTAATTATAACCCTACCCTAAACCTAACCAAAACACTCACCCCTAACCCTAACTCTAGCCCTAATCCTTAGCCTAAACCTAACCTTAACCCTAACCTAACCCTAACCACTAACCCTAAGTCTAACTCTAAACCTAATCATAAACCGAACCCTTACTTTAACCAAAATTTCACTCTAATCACAACCCTAACCCTACCCTAACTTCATTCAAAGCCTAATCCTAAGCAAAACTAACACTAACCCTAAACATAACCCTAGCCCTAAAACTAACCCTAACCCCTAACGTCACGCTTAACATAAACTTCACCCTAACCCGAACCCTAAAACTAAACATAACACTAAATCTCCCCCAAACTCTAACCCTAACCCTAATTCTAACCATAAACCTAACTCTAACCCTAAACTTAACCCTAACCCTGACCCTAACTCCAACTCTAACCCTAAAACTTACCCTACACACTCAGCTTAAATGGAAACCTAGCACTAACCCTCACCCTAACATTGAAACCTAACCCCAATCCTTAACCCAACCCTATCTCTAACCATAGCCTAGTCCTAAACCTAACCAAGACTTAAACCTAACACTTACCCTAACCCTAACTCTAATCCTAACCTTAACCCTAACCTTAATCCTAACCTTAACCTTACCCCCTAACGCTAACCCTAAGCTCAACTCTCACGCTTAAAATAAACTTTACCCTAGCCGTAGCCCTAACCCTAAACCTGACCCTAACATTAACCCAAACACCTAACCCTAAACCTGACCCTAACATTAACCCAAACACCTAACCCTAATCCTAACACTAAGCCCAACCCTAAACCTAACCCTAACTTTAACCCAAATGCCTAAACCTAACCCTCACCCTCATCCTTAAACTAAACTTCACCCTAAACCTAAGGCTAACCGTAACCCTAAAACTAAAGCTAACCCTTAACTATCCCCTAACTCTAGCAGTAACCCTAAACCTAATGCTAACCCTAGCCCTAACCTTAACACCCTAAAACATCAGCTTAATGTAAACCTAACAGTAACCCTCCCATGAACCCCTAACCCTAACCCTATCCCACATCCTACACCTAACCCAGACCTAAACCTAACCCTTTCTCTAACCCTAAACTTAACCCTAACCTTAACTCTACCCTAACCCTAACAATAACTCTAAACCTGACCATAACCATAATCCTTAACCCTAGCACTAACTCTAACTCTAACTCTAACCCTAAGCTAGCCCTACCCTTTACCATAAACCTAGCCTTAATCCTAACCTTACCCCTACCCAAAACCTAACTCTATACCTAACCCGAACACTAATCTTAACCCTACTCTAACCTTAACCCAAACCCTGACGATTAACTGAAACTTCACCCTAACCCCCAACAACAAACAACCCTAACCCCCTAACAACAAACAACACTAACCCTCTAACAACAAACAACCCTAACACCCGAACAAACAACCCTAACCCCCTAACAAAAACAACCCTAACCCTCTAACAAACAACCCTAACCCCCTAAAAAACAACCCTGACCCCCAAACAACAAACAATCCTAAGCCCCTAACAAAAAACAACCCTAACCCCCTAACAACAAACAACCCTAACCCCCTAACAAAAACAACCTTAACCCTCTAACAAACACAATCCTAACCCCCTAACAACAAACAACCCTAACCCCTAACAACAAACTACCCTAACACCCTAACAAACAACACTAACCCCCTAACAAATAACACTAACCCCCTAACAAACACAACCCTAACCCCCTAACAATCAACCCTAACCCCCTAACAACAAACAACCCTAACCCTGTAACAAAAACATTAACCCCCTAACAAAAACAACCCTAACCCCCTAACAACAAACAACACTAACCCCCGAACAACAATCCTAAGCCCCTAAAAAAACAACCTTAACGCCCTAATAAGAAACGACACTAACCCTCTAACCACAAACAACCGTAACCCCCTAACAACAAACAACCCTAACCCCTTAACAACAAACAACCCTATCCACCTAACAACAAACAACCCTAACCCCCTAACAACAAACAACTCTAACCCCTAACAAACACAACCCTAACACCCTAACAAACACATTAACCCGCAAACAAACACAACCATAACCCCCCAAGAAAAACAACGCTAACCTCCTAACAAACAATCCTAAATCCCTAACAAAAACAACCCGCACCCCCTAACAAACAGCCCTAACCCCCTAACAACAAACAACCCTAACCCCCTAACAACGCTAACCCACTAACAAAAACAACCCTAACCCCCAACAGCAAACAACCCTAACCCCATAACAACAAACACTAATCCCCTAACAACAAACAACCCTAACCCCCTAAAAACAAACCCTAACCCCTTAACATCGAACAACCCTAACCCCCTAACAAAAGCAAACCTAACCCCCTAACAAACACAACCCTAACCCCCTAACAACAAACAAACCTAACCACCTAACAACAAACAACCCTAACCCCCTAACAACAAACAACTCTAACCCCTAACAAACACAACCCTAACACCCTAACAAACACATTAACCCGCAAACAAACACAACCATAACCCCCCAAGAAAAACAACGCTAACCTCCTAACAAACAATCCTAAATCCCTAACAAAAACAACCCGCACCCCCTAACAAACAGCCCTAACCCCCTAACAACAAACAACCCTAACCCCCTAACAACGCTAACCCACTAACAAAAACAACCCTAACCCCCAACAGCAAACAACCCTAACCCCATAACAACAAACACTAATCCCCTAACAACAAACAACCCTAACCCCCTAAAAACAAACCCTAACCCCTTAACATCGAACAACCCTAACCCCCTAACAAAAGCAAACCTAACCCCCTAACAAACACAACCCTAACCCCCTAACAACAAACAAACCTAACCACCTAACAACAAACAACCCTAACCCCCTAACAACAAACAACCGTAACCCCCTAACAAACACATTAACCCCCAAACAAACACAACCCTAAACCTCTGACAAAAACAACCCTAACCGCCTAACAAACACAACACTAACCCCCTAACAACAAACAACCCTAACCCCCAACAAAGACAACCCTAAATCCGTAACAGCAAACAACCCTAATCCCCAACAACAAACAACCCTAAACCCTTAACATCGAACAACCCTAACCCCCTAAAAAAAGCAACCCTAACCCCCTAACAAACACAACCCTAACCCCCAACAACAAACAAACCTAACCACCTAACAACAAACAACCCTGACCCCCTAACAACAAACAACCATAACCCCCTAACAAAAACAACCCTAACCCCCAACAACAAACAACACTAACCCTCTAACAACAAACAACCCTAACCCCCTAACAACAAACAACTTTAACCCCCTAACAACAAACAACTTTAACCCCCTAACAGACACAACCCTAGCACCCTAACCAACACAACATTAACCCCGAAACAAACTCAAGTCTAACCCCTAACAAAAACAACCCTAACCTCCTAAAAAACAACCCTAAACCCGTAACAAAAAAAACCCTAACCCCCTAAGTAAGAACCCTAAACCCCTAACAACAAACAACCCTAACCCCCTAACAACAAACAATCCTAAGCACCTAAAATAACAACCCTAACCCCCTAAGAAACAACCCTAATTCCCTAACAACAAACAACCCTAACGCCCTAACAACAAACAACCCTACCCCCTAACAACGAACAACCCTAAACCCTTAACAACAAACAGTCCTAACCCCCTAAAAACAAACCCTAACCTGCTAACAACAAACAACCCTAACCCCCTAACAACAAACAACCCTAACCCCCTAACAACAAACAACCCTAACCCCCTAAGAACAAACAACCCTAACCCCCTAAGAACAAAAAACTTTAACCCCCTAACAGACACAACTCTAGCACCCTAACCAACACAACATTAACCCCGAAACAAACTCAAGTCTAACCCCTAACAAAAACAACCCTAACCTCCTAAAAAACAACCCTAAACCCGTAGCAAAAAAAACCCTAACCCCCTAAGTAAGAACCCTAAACCCCTAACAACAAACAACCCTAACCCCCAACAACAAACAGTCCTAAGCACCTAAAATAACAACCCTAACCCTCTAAGAAACAACCCTGATTCCCTAACAACAAACAACCCTAACACCCTAACAACAAACAACCCTACCCCCTAACAACGAACAACCCTAAACCCTTAACAACAAACAAACCTAACCCTTAACAAAAACAACACTAACCCCCTAACAAACACAACCCTCACCCGCTAACAAACACAACCCTAAATCCCTAAGAAACACAAAATTAACCCCCAAACACAACCCTAACCCCCTAACAAAAACAACCCTAACCCTCGAACAAACAACCCTAATCCCCTAACAAAAGCAACCCTAACCCCCTAACACACAACCCTAACCGCCTAACAAAAACAACCCTAACCCCCTAGCTGATGGTGCCGTCTGAGCCGATTCAAGCATCATCGCGTCCAATTACATTGAAATGCTTTGAATCAAAACAAATTGAATAGATTTGAAAAGGTTAGGGTAGAGTGGTTTTTGATAGGGTAGACTAAGGTAGACGAAAGTAGACTACAGTAGAGTAGACAGGAGAAGTCTAGTTAGTAGCCTAGACAAGTCAGCTAGACTAGTCCGACTAGTGGTATAGATCGTAGGCTAGACAACTAGCCTTGAAGAGTACCCTTGCCTTGAAGAGTACTCTCAATTCTGAATCTGAACTACTTCCATTGCCTTAACTAGTATTCTGAACTAGTAGCCTTGTCTGAACTAGTACCCTTAACTAGTAGCCTTGTCTTAAGTAATAGTCTTAACGTCTACCCTTGCCTTACTAGAACCCTGAACTAGTAGCCCTGCCTTAAGTAGTACCCTGGCCTTCACCAGTAGCCTTAACTAGTAGCCTGGCCTTCCCTCGTACCCTTGCCTCAACTAGTACCCTTAACTGGTACCCTTGCATTAACTAGTAGTCTTAACTAGTACCCTGGCCTTATCAGTACCCATAAGTACTACCCCTGCCTTAACCAGCTCCCTTAACGGGTACCCTGGTCTTAACTACTACTATTGACTTGTACCCTTGAATCAACTAGTAGCCTAAAGAAGTAGTCTTGCCTTAAGCATTAGCCTTAACTTGTACCTTGCCTTAACTAGTATCCTTAACTAGTTCCTGTACCTTAACAAGTACTATTAACTAGTAGAGTGGCCCGAACCAGTAGCCTGAACTAGTAGCCTTGTCTGAATTAGTACCCTTAACTAGTAGCCTTGCTTTAAGTAATAGTCTTAATGTCTGCCCTTGCCTTACTAGTACCCTTAACTAGTAGCCAAGCCTTAACTGCTACCCCTAACTAGTAGCCTTGCCTTAACTAGTACCCTTGCCTTAACCAGTTGCCTTAACTAGTACCCTGGCCTTAACTAGAAGTATTAACTTGTAAACTTGCATCAAATGGTAGCCTTAACTAGTACTCTTGCCTTAAGTAGGGGCGGAACTAGTACTCGTGCCTTAGCTAGTACTCTTAACTAGTACAGTGCCCCTAACTAGTATCCTGAACTAGTAGCCTTCTCTTAACTAGTACCCTTAACTAGTAGCCTTGCCTTCACTAGTACCCTGGCCTTCTCCAGTAGCCTTAACTAAGACCCTGGCCTTCACTGGCAGCCTTAACTACTGCCCTTAACTAGTACCCTCGCATTAACTTTTAGTCTTAACTAGTAAACTGGCCGTATCAGTACCCATAACTACTACCCTTGCCGTAACCAGTTGCCTTAACTAGTACCCTGGCCTTAACTAGTAGTATTAACTTGTATTCTTGCATCAACTAGTAGCCTTAACTAGTACTCTTACCTTAAGTAGTGGCTTGAACTAGTACTCGTGCCGTAGCTAGTACTCTTAACTAGTACAGTGCCCCTAACTAGTATCCTGAACCAGTAGCCTTCTCTAAACTAGTACCCTTAACTAGTAGCCTTGCCTTAACTTGTACCCTGGCTTTCTCCAGTAGGCTTAACTAAGACCCTGGCCTTCACTGGCAGCCTTAACTAGTACCGTTAACTAGTACCCTCGCATTAACTAGAAGTCTGAACTAGTACCCTGGCCGTATCAGTACCCAGAACTACTACCCTTGCCGTAACCAGTTGCCTTAACTAGTACCCTGGCCTTAACTAGTAGTATTAACTTGTATTCTTGCATCAACTAGTAGCCTTAACTAGTACTCTTACCTTAAGTAGTGGCCTGAACTAGTACTCGTGCCGTAGCTAGTACTCTTAACTAGTACAGTGCCCCTAACTAGTATCTTGAAATAGTAGCCTTCTCTAAACTAGTACCCTTAACTAGTAGACTTGCCTTAACTTGTACCCTGGCTTTCTCCAGTAGCCTTAACTAAGACCCGGGCCTTCACTGGCAGCCTTAACTAGTACCCTTAACTAGTACATTCGCATTAACTAGTAGTCTGAACTAGTACCCTGGCCTTATCAGTACCCATAACTACTACCCTTGCCTTAACTACTTGCCTTAACTAGCAACCTGGACTTAGCCAGTAGTATTAACATGTACCCTTGCATCGACTAGTTGACAACACTAGTACTCTTGCCTGAAGTAGTGGCCTTAACTCGTTCCTTGCCTTCCTAGTATCCTTAACTAGTACTCTTAACTAGTACAGTGGCACTAACTAGTATTCGGAACTAGAAGCCTTGTCATAACTAGTGCCCTTAACTAGTCGCCTTGCCTTAAGGAACAGCCTTAACGTCTACCCTTGACTTACTAGTACTCTTAACTAGTATCCAAACCTTAACTAGTACCCTTAAGTAGTAGCCTTGCATGGACTAGTAGCCCAGCTTTAACTAGTACCCTGGCCGTCACTAGTACCCTTGCCTCAACTAGTACCCTGGCATTAACTAGTAATCTTAATTAGTACCCTGGCCTTATCGCTATCCGTAACTACTACCCTTGCCTTTACCAGTTGCCTGAACTAATACCCTGGCCTTAACTAGAAGTGTCAACTTGTAAACTTGCATGAAATAGTAGCCTTAACTAGTACTCTTGCCTTAATTAGTGGCCTGAATTAGTACTCGTGCCTTAGCAAGTACTCTTAACTAGTACAGTGCCCTTAGCTAGTATCCTGAACTAGTAGCCTTCCCTTCAATAGTAGCCTTGCCTTAACTAGTACCCTGGCCCTCTCCAGTAGCCTTAACTAAGACCCTGGCCTTTACTGGTAGCCTTAACTAGTACCCTCGCATTAACTAGTAGTCTTAACTAGAACCCTGGCCGTATCGCTACCCATAACTACTACCCTTTCCGTAACCAGTTGCCTTAACTAGTACCCTGGCCTTAACTAGTAGTATGAACTTGTACCCTTGCATCAACTAGTAGCCTAAACTAATACTCTTGCCTGAAGTAGTAGCCTTCACTTTTACCTTGCCTTCCTAGTAGCCTTAACTAGTACCCGTCCATGAACTAGTACTCTTAACTAGTACAGTGGCCCTAACTAGTAGCCTGAACTAGTACCCTTGCCTTAGGTAGTCCCTTTTCCAAACTAGTACCCTTATTGAGTACCCCTATGGTAGGGTATGGTACAGTAGGGTGTCATAAGGTAGGGTAGCATACGGTAGAACAGAGAAAACAGAATCCAATAGAATAGAAGAGGATAAGTCAGGATAGGTTAGTTTTGTGTAGGGTATGGTAGAGTAGCATCGGATGGAATAGAGAAAAGAGAAAACGAGAATCCAATACAACAGAATCGAAAAGAAGAGACTAGATGAGGAAAGACTAGGGCGGGATAGGGTTCTGTCGAATAGAAGAGCGTAGAATGGTGTGGAATGGAGTCAAATGCAGTCAAACCGAGATGAATAGACTAGAAAAGAGTTGAATAGAGCGGAATAGCACCGAATAGGGACATATAGGGCTGAGTCGAGCCCAATCGAGCCCAATCAAGTCCAATCGACCAGATTCGAGCTGAATGGAGCCGAACGGAGCTGGAATGAGCCCAATAGAGACCAAGAAAATGAGCCAAGCTAGATCGAGCCAAATCGCACCTAATTGCATCCTATTGCATGGAATCTCGTCGAAGTCCATCCAATCCCACCAAAACCCATCGAATCTCATGAAATCTCACCGAATCCCGTCCAATTGTGTCCAATTGGGTCGAACTGAATGCAATCGAATTCAATAGAACAGCTTAGAGTAGTGTAGGTTAGGCTGGGATTCAATAGGGTAGGGCACAGAGGAATAGACTAGAGAAGCATAGAGTAGAAGAGAAGAGAATACAAAGAGTAGAATGGAGTAGAGTGGAGTAGAGTAGACTAGTCAGAGTCGAGTAGTGCAGAATAGAGATGAATAGATCCAATTCGAGCTGAATCGAGTCGAATGGAGAGGAAATGAGACAAATCTCAATGAATCGAATAGATTAGAGTACGGTGGGGGAGAAGAGAATAGAATAGTGTAGAATGGAGTCGAACAGAGTAGAATGGTGTGGAATGGAGTCGAAAGAGCCAAATAGAGACGAATAAAGTAGAAAAGAGTTGAATAGAGCTGAACAGGGCCGGATAAGTTTGGATCGAGCCTAATGATGCTGAATTGAGCAGAATCGAGCCAAATTGACCCGATTCAAGCCCAATCGAGCTAAATCAAGCCAATTCAAGCCTAATCCCATGGAATCGCCTTGAAAGGCATTGAATCGAATCGAATCGATTAGAGTAGAGGAGGGTAGAGTAGGAGGGGTTAGACTAGAACAGAACACAAGAGAAAGAATCGAATCGAATGAAGTAGAGACGAGTACGGTAGAATAGAGTCCAATAGAGTTGAATAGAGCCAAACAGAGCTGAATGCAGCCGAATCCACCAAATTCGAGGTGAATCGAGAAGAATCATGTCGAATCGCGTTGAAAAGTGTCGAATCCAATCAAATAGTTTAGTGTAGTGCAGGAGAGATGAGGGTAGGGTAGGGTAGAAAAGAATAGATTAGAATAGAACAGAAAGAATAGAGAAGAGTAGACTAGAGTCAAATCGAGTCAAATCCTGCCGAAATGAGCCGAATAGAGAGGAAAAGGGCCAAGTCCAACCGAATCGAGTTGAATTCGCACAAAAAGGAGCTGATTTGAGCCGGTATGACCTGAATCAGGCCGAATCCCGTTCAAGTCTGTTGAATAGAATAGAACAGATTACCGCAGGCTAAGTTAGAGTAGGGTAGGATAGACCAAAATGCAGTAGAACAGAACAGGATAGAAGAGAACTGAAAGAGTAGAATAGGGTCGAGTAGTGCAGAGTCTAGAAGAATAGAGTTGAATATTGCCGACTAGAGCAAAATAGAGCCCAAAAGACCCAACGTGATAGAAATCAAGATGAATGGTGCCGAATCCCGGGGAATCATGCTGGATCGCGTCGAATCCCGTTGAGTTGCATTGAATCCCATCCATTCAAGTCCAATCAAACCGAATCGATTAGAATAGACTAGAGAAGGGTAGAGTAGAAGACAATAGAATAGAGAAGAATACAGTCAGATGGAGTAGAATGGTGTAGAATGGAGTTGAAAAGAGATAATAGAGTTGAGGAGACTCATAGAGCCATATAGAGTTGAATAGAGCCTATTCAAGCTGAATAGAGCTGACCAGGGCGAAATGGAGCCGATTAGAACTGAGTCGAACCGATTGGAGCCCAAGAGGGATGAATGGAGTGCAACGGAGCCGATTGGAGCCGAATCGCATCGAAATGCGTGGAATCGAATCCAGTGGAATAGATTAGAGTAGGGTTGGTTAAAATAGAGTAGAAGAGAATTGAACACAGTAAAAGAGAATAAAAAGAATACAAGAGAATCGAGGCCAAAAGGTTAGAGCAGAGCAGAATAGTGTAGAGTAGAACAGAGTCGAATAGAGTCGAATCGAGCCAAATGGAGAAGGAACAAGGCAAATCGCGTTGAATCCCCTCGAACCAATTCCAGTCAATTAGGGTAGGGTAGAGTAAAATAGTGTTGAGTGGAGTAGAATGCCGTGCAACGCAATCGAATGGAGTCGAAAAGAGTAGAAAAGAGCCGAATAGTGCTGAAGAGGGCCGAAGAGGGCCGAATCGAGCTGAATTGAGCCAAATCCAGCAAATCGAGCCTAATGGAGCCGAATGGAGCCGAACCCAGCTGAATCGACACTCTTCGAGCCAAATGGAGCCGAATGGACATGAATCGAACCAATTCGACCTGAATCGTGTCCAAATTCATGGAATCGAATTGAAGAGATTAGAGTAGGGGAGGTTCGGGTATGGCAGGGTGGAATAGGGCAGAGTAGCATAGAATAAAACAGAAGAGAATAGAAGAGAACAGAACAGTACAGAACGAATACAGAAAACAGTAGGCTAGAGTAGCGTAGAGGGAAACAGAGTAGAGTAGAATAGATTCGAACAGAGCTAAATAGAGCCAAACTGAGCCGAATCGTGTCCAAATGGGTTGAATCCAATCAAATGGATTAGAATAGATTAGAGTTGGGTAGCATAGGGTAGGGTAGAATAGAGTAGAATAGAACAGAACAGAATAGGAAGAATAAAGAAAATAGAGAAGAGTAGACTAGAGTACGATAGAGTCGGCTAGTGTATAATAGGGTAGACTCGAATACGGCTGAATAGAGCCGAATGGAGTCGAAATGAGAGGAATCACGTCTAATCGACTCGAGTAAATTAGAGTGGTGTAGGATAGAGTAGAGCAGAATAGTGTAGAATGGTGTGGAATAAAGAGTAGAATGGAGTCAAATAGAGACGAAAAGAGTAGAGAAGAGTCGAATAGAGCAGAATAGGGCCGAAAGAGGCCGAATTGAGCAGAATCGAAGCAATTCAAGCCCAAACGAGCCGAATAGAGCCAAATCAAATCGAATCGAATCGAGCTGATTCAAGCTTAATCACGTCGAATCCCGTTCAATGCATCCAATCCAATCCAAACGTCTAGATTAGAGAAGGGGAGGGGAGGGTGGAATAGAATAGAGTAGACTAGAAGAGATTAGAACAGAACAGAAGGAAAAGAATAGAGTAGAAAAGAGTAGGGTCGAATAGACTCGAATAGAGTCGAATAGAGCCGAATAGGCCAAATAGAGACGAATAGAGAAAACAGAGCTGAATGGAGCCGAATAGAGACGTAAAGGAGCCGTATAGAGCCGATTCGCACCTAATCGAGCTGAATCAAGCAGAATCACGCCGACTGTCACTGAATAGCGTCGAATCACATGGAATCACGTCGAATCGCATCAGATCACATCGTTTTGTGTCGGACCGGGTCGAATCGCTTCGTATCGCATCGGATTGCATCGAATGTCGTCGAATCACGACGAATCACGTCCCATCACGTCAAATACCTTCGAACTGCGTCCAATCTCCTAGAATTCTGCTGAATCACGTCGAATCGTATGGAATCTCGTCTAATCTCTTTGAATCCCGTCAAATGCCTTTGGACCTTGTCGAATCCCGTCGAATCCTATCAAATCGCGTCGAAGTGAATCGAATTGAACCAAATAGATTCAAGTAGGGTGGGTTTGGGTGGGGTGCAGTAGGCTTGGGTAGGGTAGGATAGAACAGAGTCCAACAGAATAGGAGAGAACAGAACAGAACAGAAAGAATCCAGCAGAATAGAATAGAGGAGAAAAGAGTCAGATAGTGCAGAACGTAGCCGAATTGAGGCGAATGGAGACACAACAAGATGAATCGCGTTGAATCGCTTCGAATCGGGTCAAATCGAATCCATTCGAATAGATTAGGGTAGGGAAGGGTAGACGAGAATAGAGGAGAATAGTGCAGAATGGTGTGGAATGGATTAGAACGGAGCCGACTAGAGACGAATCGAGTAGAAAAGAGTCGAATAGAGCATAGTTGGGCCGAATAGGGCCAAAGAAGGCCTAATCGAGCAGAATCCAGCAGAATCGATGCCATTGGAGCTGAATGGAGCCAAATGGAGCCCAATCGAACCGATTCGAAGCGAACTGATCTGATTCAAGCCTAATCGGGTCGAATGGCGTGAAAATGCGATGACTCGAACAGAATCAAAGATTAGAGAAGGGGAGGGGAGCGGCTGGGAGGGTAGAACAGAACAGAATAGAACCGTACATAATAGAAGGAAGAGAATATAGCACAGTACGGTAGAGCAGAGAAGAGTAAAGTAGAGAAGAGTAGAGTCGAACAGAGTGAAATAGTGCAGAACAGAGCTGAATAGAGCCAATTCTAGCCGAATCGAGCCCGATGGAAACAAAACGTGATGAATCGCGTCCAATAGCGTCCAATCGAATCCATTAGAATAGATTAGAGTAGGGTAGGGTAGGGTAGAACAGAATAGAGTAGAATCAAGTCGAATGGAGTTGCATAGAGAAAACTAGAGTAGAAAAGAGTCGAATCGAGCCGAATAAGGCTGAACCAAGTCGAATTGAGTTGAAACAAGCTGAATCGAAGCGATTCAAGCCAAATCGAGCTGAATCGAGCTGATGGTGCCGAATGAGCCGATTCAAGCATCATCGCGTCCAATCACATTGAAATGCTTTGAATCGAATCCAATTGAATAGATTCGAAAAGGTTAGGGTCGGGTGGTTTTTGATAGGGTAGACGAAAGTAGACTAGAGTAGACAAGAGAAGTCTAGAGTAGTAGCCTAGACAAGACAGCTGGACTAGTCAGACTAGTGGTATAGATCAGTAGGCTAGACAACTAGCCTTGGAGAGTACCCTTGCCCTGACAAGTACCCTAAATTCTGAATCTGAACTACTCCCCTTGCCTTAACTAGTATCCTGAACTAGTAGCCTTGTCTGAACTAGTACCCTTAACTAGTAGCCTTGCCTTAAGTAATAGTCTTAATGTCTACCCTTGCCTTACTAGTACCCTGAACTAGTAGCCCTGCCTTAACTAGTACCCTGGCCTTCACCAGTAGCCTTCACTAGTACCCTGGCCTTCACTAGGAGCCTTGCCTCAACTAGTACCCTTAACCAGTACCCTCGCATTAACTAGTAGTCTTAACTAGTACCTGGCCTTCTCAGTCCCCATAAGTCCTACCCTGGCCTTAACCAGCTGCCTTAACTGGTACCCTGGTCTTAACTAGTAGTATGAACTTGTACACTTGAATCAACTGGTAGCCTAAACTAATCGTCTTGCCTTAAGTAGTAGCCTTCACTTGTACCTTGCCTTAACTAGTATCCTTAACTAGTACCTGTGCCTTAACTAGTACTCTTAACTACTACAGCGGCCATAACGAGTAGCCTGAACTAGTAGCCTTGTCTGAATTAGTCCCCTGAACTAGTAGCCTTGCTTCAGGTAATAGCCCTAATGTCTGCCCTTGCCTTACTAGTACCCTTAACTAGTAGCCAAGCCTTAACTACTACCCCTAACTAGTAGCCTTGCCTTAACTAGTACCCTTGCCTTAACCAGTTGCCTTAACTAGTACCCTGGCCTTAACTAGAAGTATCAACTTGTAAACTTGCATCAAATAGTAGCCTTAACTAGTACTCTTGCCTTAAGTAGGGGCCTGAACTAGTACTCGTGCCTTAGCTAGTACTCTTAACTAGTACAGTGCCCCTAACTAGTATCCTGAAATAGTAGCCTTCTCTAAACTAGTACCCTTAACTAGTAGCCTTGCCTTCACTAGTACCCTGGCCTCTCAAGTAGCCTTAACTCAGACCCTGACCTTCACTGGCAGCCTTAACGAGTACCCTTAACTAGTACCCTCGCATTAACTAGTAGTCTGAACTAGTACCCTGGCCGTATCAGTACCCAGAACTACTACCCTTGCCGTAACCAGTTGCCTTAACTAGTACCCTGGCCTTAACTAGTAGTATTCGCTTGTAATCTTGCATCAACTTGTAGCCTTAGCTAGTATTCTTGCCTTTACTAGCAGCCTTAACTAGCACCCTTGCCTTTACTAATACTCTCAACTAGTACAGTGCCCCTAACTAGTATCCTGAACTGGTAGCCTTGTCCTAACTAGTACCCTTAACTAGGGGCCTTGCCTTAAGGAATAGTCTTAATGGCTACCCTTGCCTCACCAAGTACCCTTAACTAGTACGCTTGCATTAACTAGTAGTCGTAACTAGTACCCTGGCCTTATCAGTACCCATAACTACTACCCTTGCCTTAACCAGTTGCCTTAACTAGCAGCCTAGAGTTAGCCAGTAGGATTAACATGTACCCTTGCATCGACGAGTAGACTTAACTAGTACTCTTGCCTGAACTGGTGGCCTTAACTAGTACTCTTAACTAGTACAGTGGCCCTAACATGTATTCTGAACAAGAAGCCTTGTTGTAACTAGTACCCTTAACTAGTCACCTTGACTTAAGGAACAGTCTTAATGTCTACCCTTGCCTTACTAGTACTCTTAACTAGTAGCCAAATCTTAACTAGTACCCTTAAGTAGTAGCCTTGCAAGGACTAGTAGCCCAGCCTTAACTAGTACCCTTGCCTCAACTAGTACCCTGGCATTAAGTAGTAATCTTAATTAGTACCCTGGCCTTATCGCTATCCATAACTACTACCCTTGCCTTTACCAGTTGCCTGAACTAATACCCTGGCCTTAACTAGAAGTATCAACTTATAAACTTGCATGAAATAGTAGCCTTAACTAGTACTCTTGCCTTAATTAGTGGCCTGAATTAGTACTCGTGCCTTAGCAAGTACTCTTAACTAGTACAGTGCCCCTAGCTAGTATCCTGAACTAGTAGCCTTCCCTTAACTAGTAGCCTTCCCTTAACTAGTACCCCGACCTAAACTAGAAGTATTAAGTTGTAAACTTGCATCAATTAGTAGCCTTAACTAGTACTCTTGCCTTTAGTGGCCTGAACTAGTACTATTGCCTTACCTAGTACTCTTAACTACTACAGTCCCCCTAATTAGTATCCTGAACTAGTTGCCTTCTCAACTAGTAACCTTAACTATAAGCCTTGCCTTCACTGGTACCCATGCCTTTACCAGTAGCCTTAACTAAGACCCTGGCCTTCACTAGCAGCCTTAACTGGTGCCATTAACTAGTAATCTGAACTAGTACCCTGGCCTTATCAGTACCCAGAACAACTACCCTTGCCGTAACCAGTTGCCTTAACTAGTACTCTGGCCTGAACTAGTAGTATTCACTTGTAATCTTGCATCAACTAGTAGCCTTAACTAGTACTCTTGCCTTAAGCAGTGGCCTTAATTTGTACCTTGCCTTAACTAGCAGCCTTAACTAGCACCCGTGCCTTTACTAGTACTCTTAACTAGTACAGTGCCCCTAACTAGTATCCTGAACTGGTAGCCTTGTCCTAACTAGTACTCTTATCTAGGAGACTTGCCTTAAGTAATAGTCTTAATGGCTACCCTTGCCTCAACAAGTACCCTTAACTAGTAACCTTGCATTAACTAGTAGTCTTAACTAGTACCCTGGCCTCATCAGTACCCATACCTACTACCCTTGCCTTAACCAGTTGCCTTAACTAGTACTCGGGACTTTTTTTTTAACATGTACCCTTGCATCTACTAGTAGACTTAACTAGTACTCTTGCGTGAAGTAGTGGCCTTAGCTTGTACCTTGCCTTACTAGTAGCCTTAACTAGTACTCTTAACTAGTACAGTGGCCCTAACTAGTATTCTGAACTAATAGCTTTGTCGTAATTAGTACCCTTAACTAGTAGCCTTGTCTTAAGTAATAGTCTTAATGTCTACCCTTGCCTTACTAGTGCTCTTAACTAGTACCCAAACCTTAAATAGTTCCCTTAAGTAGTAGCCTTGCATGGACTAGTAGCTCAGCCTTAACTATTACCCTGGCCGTCACTAGTACCCTTGCCTCAACTAGTACTCTGGCATTAACTAGTAGTCTTAACTAGTACCCTGGCCTTTACCAGTTGCCTGAACTAGTACCCTGGCCTTAACTAATAGTATGAACTTGTACTCTTGCATCAACTAGTAGCCTAAACTAATACTCTTGCCTGAAGTTGTAGCCTTCACTTGTACCTTGCCTTCCTAGTAGCCTTAACTAGTACCCGTCCATTAACTAGTACTCTTAACTAGTACAGTGGCCCTAACTAGTAGCCTGAACTAGTACCCTTGCCTTAGGTAGTCCCTTTTCCAAACTAGTACCCTTATTGAGTACCCCTATGGAGTAGGGTATGGTACAGTAGCGTGTCATAAGGTAGGGTAGCATATGGTAGAACAGAGAAAACAGAATCCAATAGAATAGAAGAGGATAAGTCAGGATAGCTTAGTTTCGTGTAGGGTATGGTAGAGTAGCATAGGATGGAATAGAGAAAAGAGAAAACGAGAATCCAATACAACAGAATCGAAAAGAAGAGACTAGATGAGGAAAGACTAGGGCGGGATAGGGTTCTGTCGAGTAGAAGAGCGTAGAATGGTGTGGAATGGAGTCAAATGCAGTCAAACCGAGATGAATAGACTAGAAAAGAGTTGAATAGAACAGAATAGCACCGAATAGGGACATATAGGGCTGAGTCGAGCCCAATCAATCCCAATAGAGCCCAATCAATTCAAATCGACCAGATTGGAGCTGAATGGAGCCGAATGGAGCTGGAATGAGCCAAAGAGAGACAACTGGAGGATTCCCTCGGGTTTTCTGTGTATAAGATCATGTCATCTGCAAATACAAATAATTTTACTTCTTCCTTGCCAATCCGGATGCCCTTTATTTCTTGGTCTAGCCTAGTTGCTCTGGTTAGGCCTTCTAGCACAATGTTGAATAAGAGCAGTGATAAAGGGCATCCTTGTCTGGTTCCCGTTCTCAAGGGAAATGCTTTCAGGCTCTCTCCATTGAGAGTGATGTTGGCTGTTGGCTTTGCATGGATGCCCTTTATTATGTTGAGGAATTTTCCATCAATTCCTATTTTGGTAAGAGTTTTTATCATAAATGCGTGTTGGACTTTGTCAAATACCTTTTCTGCATCAATTGATAAGATCATGTGGTTTTTGTCTTTTGTTTTATTTATATGGTGGATTACATTAATGGTTTTTCTAATATTAAACCAACCTTGCATACCTGGTATAAATCCCACTTGGTCGTGGTGAATTATTTTTTTGATATGTTGTTGAATTCTATCGGCTAGAATTTTGTTGAGGATTTTTGCGTCTATATTCATGAGGCATATAGGTCTGTAATTTTCTTTTTTTTGTGATGTCTTTACCTAGTTTTGGTATCAGGGGTATGGTGGCTTCGTGGAATGAGTTAGGTAGTATTCTGTCATTTTTTATGCTTTGAAATACCTTTAGTAGTAGTGGTGTTAACTCTTCTCTGAAAGTTTGGTAAAACTGCAGTATAGCCATCCGGGCCAGGACTTTTTTTTGTTGGAAGTTTTTTGATTACCGTTTCAATCTCTTTTTTTGTTATGGGTCTATTTAGTTGTTCTCCTTGTGATTGTGTTAGTTTAGGTTGGTAGTGTTTTTCCAGGAATTCATCCATTTCTTCTAGGTTTGCAAATTTGTTAGAGTACACTTTTTCGTAATTATCTGATATGATTCTTTTAATTTCGCTTGGGTCTGTTGTGATGTGGCCCTTCTCGTTTCTTATTTGGGTTGTTTCCTTTCCTGTATTTCTTTAGTCAGTCTAGCCAATGGTTTATCAATTTTGTTAATTTTTTCAAAGAACCAGTTTTTGGCTTTGTTAATTCTTTCAATTGTTTTTCTGTTCTCTAATTCTTTTAGTTCAGCTCTAATTTTTATTATTTGCTTTCTTCTGGTGCCTGATGGATTCTTTTGTTGCTCACTTTCTATTTGTTGAAAATCAGTTCTCTGATTTTGGCTCTTTCTTCTTTTGTATGTGTACATTTATCGATATAAATTGGCCTCTGAGCACTGCTTTTGCTGTGTCCCAGAGGTTTTGATAGGAAGTATTTTCGTTCTCGTTGCATCCTATGAGTTTCCTTATTCCCTCCTTAATGTCTTCTATAACCCAGTCTTTTTTCAGGAGGGTAGTGTTCAGTTTCCAAGTATTTGATTTCTTTCCCTAGTTTTTCTGTTATTGATTTCTACTTTTTTGGCCTTGTGGTCTGAGAAGATGTTTTGTAATATTTCGATGTTTTGGATTCTGCAGAGGTTTGTTTTATGACCTAATATGTGGTCTATTCTAGAGAATGTTCCATGTGCGCTAGAAAAAAAAGTATACTTTGCAGCAGTTGGGTGGAGAGTTCTGTATAAGTCAATGAGGTCAAGTTGGTTGATTGTTGTAGCTAGGTCTTCCATGTCTCTATTGAGCTTCTTACTGGCTGTCCTGTCCTTCTCCAAAAGTGGTGTGTTGAAGTCTCCTAATAGAATTGTGGAGGTGTCTATGTCACTTTTCAATTCTGTTAAAATTTGATTTATGTATCTTGCAGCCCTGTCACTGGGTGCATAAATATTTAATATGGTTATATCTTCCTGATCAATTGTCCCTTTTATCATATGTAGTGTCCTTCTTTATCCTTTGTGGTGGATTTAAGTTTAAAGTCTATTTTGTCAGAAAATAATATTGCTACTCCTTTTTTGCTTATTCTTTGCTCGATATATTTTTTCCATCCTTTGAGTTTTAGTTTGTTTGTGTCTTTAAGTCTAAGGTGTGTTTCTTGTAGGCAGCATGTAGACGGATCGTGTTCCTTTATCCAGTCCGAGACTCTCTGTCTCTTTATTGGTGCATTTAGTCCATTTACATTCAGCGTAATTATAGATAAGTAAGTGTTTAGTGTTGTCATTTTGATGCCTTTTTATGTGTGTTGTTGACAATTTCATTTTTCCACTTACTTTTTTGTGCTGAGACGTTTTTCTTTGTAAATTGTGAGATTCTCATTTTCGTACTATTTGACTTTATGTTTTTTTAGTCATTACGTTTTCCTTGGCTTTTATTTTGAGTTATGGAGTTGTTATACCTCTTTGTGGTTACCTTAATATTTACCCCTATTTTTCTAAGTAAATACCTAACTTGTATTGTCCTATATCGCCTTGTATCCCTGTCCATATGGCAGTTATATGCCACCTGTATTTTGTCCCTCTTTTTGATTATTGTGATCTTTTCCCTATTGACTTCAATGATTCCCTATTTTGAGCATTTTTTTAAATTAATCTTAATTTGTTTTTGTGATTTCCCTATTTGAGTTGATATCAGGATGTTCTGTTCTGTGACCCTGTGTTGTGCTGGTATCTGATATTATTGGTTTTCTGAACAATTTCCTTTAATATTTCTTGTAGCTTTGGTTTGGTTTTTGCAGATTCTCTAAACTTGTGTTTATCTGTAAATATCTTAATTTCACCTTCATATTTCAGAGAGAGTTTTGCTGGATATATGATCCTTGGCTGGCAGTTTTTCTCCTTCAGTGCTCTGTATATATCATCCCATTGCCTTCTTGCCTGCATGGTTTCTGCTGAGTAGTCTGAACTTATTCTTATTGATTCTCCCTTGAAGGAGACCTTTCTTTTCTCCCTGGCTGCTTTTAAAATTTTCTCTTTATCTTTGGTTTTGGCAAGTTTGATGATAATATGTCTTGGTGTTTTTCTTTTTGGATCAATCTTAAATGGGGTTCGATGAGCATCTTGGATAGATATCCTTTCGTCTTTCATGATGTCAGGGAAGTTTTGTGTCAGGAGTTCTTCAACTATTGTCTCTGTGTTTTCTGTCCTCTCTCCCTGTTCTGGGACTCCAATCACATGCAAGTTATCCTTCTTGATAGAGTCCTACATGATTCTTAGGATTTCTTCTTTTTTTTTTTTTTGTTCTTTTATCTGATTTTTTTCAGCTATGTTGGTTTTAATTCCCTGGTCCTCCAGATTTCCCACTCTGCATTCTAATTGCTAGAGCCTGCTTCTCTGACTTCCTATTGCGTTGTCTAATTCTGTAATTTTATCCTTACTCTTTTGGGTTTCTGCATGCTGTCTCTCTACGGATTCTTGCGACTTATTAATTTTTCCACTATGTTCTTGAATAATCTTTTTGAGTTCTTCAACTGCTTTATCAGTGTGTTCCTTGGCTTTTTCTGCAGTTTGCCTTATTTCATTTCTGAGGTCATCCCTGATGTCTTGAAGCGTTCTGTAAATAAGTTTTTTATATTCTGTATCTGATAATTCCAGGATTGTATCTTCATTTGGGAAAGATTTTGTTTCTTTTGTTTGGAGGGTTATAGAAGCAGTCATGGTGTGCTTCTTTATGTGGTTTGATATCGACTGCTGTCTCCGAGCCATCACTAAGATATAAAAAAAAAATTTTTTTAGTGATTTATTCTATATTTGCTCACTGAGTCTTATCTTGTTTTGTTTTCTTTCCATATACGTGGGTGGGCTACTAGATTGTATTGCCTTGTTTGTTGTAGCCCTTGACTTACTTATGACCTATTGCCAGCTGGTTTGGGCTATTGTCATATATATATGCCTAATCTGATTTTGGGTCATCAAGTGTGTGCTGCACCCTGTCAGCTATCCATCTCGAGAAGTAGTGGTGATAGTTGTGTGCACCAGATTCTAGTAGCAGCTGGGGTTCACACTCCAGGGGAGGCAGGATGCTAACAGTCTTCCCCCAAGTGTCAGTGAGGTAGGTGTGTCTCTATTCCTAAAGCACCTTGGTAGGAGGGCTCTGCAGCTGTACCTTAGGCCCCCAATGCAAGTCCTCTACTGATTGGTAGGTGTCACCCTCCTTAGACCCCTAAGTCAGGAGGCTAGGTGGTCTGGGGGGAACTTCAGCCCTCAGTTCCCTGTTGTGGGTCAGTGAGGGCTCTTGATTACGCAGAGATATCAGACCTGGGAAACTTGTCTTTCCAGTAAATCCGCTAAAGCAAATGCAGTCAGATCCCTACCATAAATTCCTTTGCATTATAATAGCCACCTTGTTCCCTGTAGGGATGAAAGCCCGAGACTGTGGGTCACATATGCTTGTCTGGAGCTGGTTCTGTGTTTTTAGTCCAATTAGGGAAGGATTTTTGGTCCCTGGGTTTTTTGTAGGTTCTTCTCTCGGGCCATAAGAATGGGTTAGGAAAAAAGCAAAAAAAAAAAGGAAAAGAAAAACCGAGGAGTAGGTCTCCCTCTGGCTCAGGAAATTCCAAAGTTAATGAGGCCGCCTGGGAAGGGGAGGGGAGAGTTCAGAAAAACAGGAGAGGGTAGCTCCCCGGAATATAGACAAAGTTACTTATCTTGCTTGGGATGACTGTTTTATCTGAGATTCCCGAGGGGCGCGTCTCCTGTGTGCGCTGGCTGGGTAGAGATTGCCCCCGAGGGTCAGGTCCGTATCCCGTGCTTGCGCTGTCTCAGAAGCCGCGGTCAGTTCCTCCGCTGCCAGTCCAAAGCCCTGCACCAAGGTTCCCCGGCTGGGACGCTGCTCTCTCGGCTCCAAAACCAGTCGCTGCCTCCAGGCAACTTCTCCTCCCTCCAGCTGCGTCGCCGCGTCACCTGCGAAGACCAGCTGGGCCACCTCCAGAGGTCAGTTCAGGAGGCTGGGGCTGCGCCCCATGTTTATACCCTTACAGGATGCCGTGCTCAGGTCCCCAGCACCCAGTCCAAAGCCCAGCGCCAAAGTTTCCTGACTGGGACGCTGGTTCCAGGCTCCGAAAACAGTCGCTGCTTCCCTGTAGTTGTTCGTTCTGGGTCTCTGTCACTGAGGTCAACTCTTTAAATCTGTGTTTGTTGGTCAGGGTTCGTAGATTGTCATGTATATGATCGATTCACTTGTTTTTCCGAGTCTTTGTTGCAAGAGGGATCCGAGGTAGCTTCTACCTAGTCAGCCATCTTGGCCCCTTCCCTTGCCTTGCCTTTTGACTTTTTGCCTTTTTGGCTTTTTTCGTTGTCTTTTTGCCTTTTTCCCTTGTCTTTTTTCCTGTTTGCCTTTTGTGTTGCTTTTTGCCTTGACTTTTTCACTTTTAACCTTGCCTTTTTCATTTTTTTGCATTGCCTTTTTGCCTTTATGACTTTCCTTTTTGCCTTTTTACTGGTTTGCCGCCCTTTTTGCCTTTTTATGGTATTGCCTTGCCTTTTTGCTTTTTGCCTTGCATTTTACATTTTTGCCCTGTCTTTTGACTTTTTGCCTCTTAGCCTTTTTTCCATTTGCCTTATCTTTTTGCCTTTTTGTCCTTTTGCCTTGCCTTTTTGCCTTCCCTTTTTCTCTTTTTAGCCTTCCGTTTTAGGTGTTTGCCTTGTCTTTTTCCCTCTTTGCCTTTTTCCCTTTTGCCTTTTTGCCCTTTTGCCTTGCCTTTTTTCCTTTTTTCCTTTCCTTTATTCTTTTTGCCTTGCCTTTTTTCTTTTTGTCTTGCCTTTTTTCTTTTTGTCTTGCCTTTTTCGCTTGTCTTTTTGGCTTTTTCCTTGCTTTTTTGCGTTTTTCCCTTTTCTTTTTGCTTTTTTTCATTTCCTTTTTGACTTCTGTCTTGCCTTTTTTCCTTGCCTTTTTCTCTTTTTTTCTCACCTTTTTATTGCCTTTTTACCTTTATGATTTGCCTTTTTGCCTTTTTACTGGTTTGCCTTTCCTCGTATTGCCTTGCCTTTTTGTCTTTCATTTTACCTTTTTGCCTTGCCTTTTGACTTTTTGCCTCTTTGCCTTTTTTCTTGTCTTTTTTCCTTCCACCTTATCTTTTTGCCTTTTTGTCCTTTTGCCTTGTCTTTTTGCCTATTTTCCTTGCCATTTTGCCTTTTTTCTTTTTGCCTTCCCTTTTTCCTTTTTGCTTTCTTGCCTTTTTACCTTACCTTGCCTTGCCTTTTTGCCTTGCCTTTTTCCCTTGTCTTTTTGGATGTTTGCCTTTTTTCCTTGTCTTTTTTCCGTTTTAACTTTTGCCTTATCTCTTTTCCTTTTTGCATTTTTGCATTGCCTTTTGCTGTTTTGCTCTGTTTTAGCCTTTATTCCTTTCCTTTCATTGTCTTTTTGCCTTTTTACTTTTTTACCTTTCTGCCTTTTTCCTTGCCTTGCCTTTCACGTTTTTGCCTTTTTGTCTTGCCTTGTGTTTTTGCCTTTTTTCCTTGACTTGCCTTTGGACTTTTTGCCTTTTTCCCTTTTGTGTTGCCATTTTGCCTTGATTTTCGCTTTTAACCTTGCCTTTTCAATTGCCTTTTTGCCTTTATGACTTGCCTTTTTGCCTTTCCCTTTTTGCCTTGTCTTTTGACTTTTTGCCTCTTTGGCTTTTTTCCATTTGCCTTATCTTTTTGCCTTTTTATCCTTTTGCTTAGGCATTTTGTCTTGCCTTTTTCCCTTTTTGCCTTCCCTTTTTCCCTTTTTAGCCTTCCGTTTTAGCTTTTTGCCTTGTCTTTTTGACTTTTTCCCTCTTCGCCTTTTTTCCTTTTTGTCTTATCTTTTTGCCTTTTTGCCCTTTTGCCTTGCCTCTTTGCCTTTTTTCCCTTCCTTTATTCCTTTGTGCCTTGCCTTTTTGCTTTTTTGTCTTGCTTTTCTCCTTATTGCTTTTCCTTTTTTGCCTCTTTACCTTGCCTTGCCTTCTTCCCTTTTTGCTTTTTCTTTGTCTGTTTGTCTTTCTGCGTTTTTTCCTTGCTTTGTTCCATTTTAACTTTCGCCTTATCTCTTTTCTTATTGCATTTTTGCATTGCCTTTTTGCCTTTTTGCTTTGCCTTTTCGCTTTTATTCCTTTCCTTTCATTGCCTTTTTGCCTTTTTTTACCTTTTTCCTTCCCTTGCCTTATTCGCGTTTTTGTCTTGCCTTGTGGTTTTGCCTTTTTGTCTTGTCTTGGCTTTTGCCTTTTTACCTTTTTTCTTTTCGTGCCCTTTTCCCTTGTCTTTTCCACTTTTTTTCCTTTCCTTTTTGCCTTTTCTCTTGCCTTTTTGCTTTGACTTCTTCCCTTTTTCCCTTGACTTTTTCATTGCCTTTTTGCCTTTATGATTTGCCTTTTTGTGTTTATGATTTGCCTTTTTGCCTTGCTTTTTTTCCTTTGTCCTTGCCTTTTTGCCCTCCCTTTTTCCTTTTTACCTTGCCTTTACTTATGTTTTTGCCTTTTTGCCTTGCCTATTCCCTTATCTTTTTCGATTTTTGCCTTTTTTCCATTTTAAGTTTGGCCTTATCTTTTCCTTTTTGCATTGCCTTTTCACTTTGCCTTTTAGCCTTTATTCTTTTCCTTGCAGTGCCTTTTTGCCTTTTTACTTTTTTCTTGCCTTGCCTTGCTTTGCATTTTTGCCTTTTTGTCTTGCCTTGTCTTTTGACTTTTTGCCTTTTTCCTTGTCTTTTTGCCTTTTTCCCTGTCTTCCTTTTTTCCTTTCCATTTTGCCTTTTGTTAGGCGGTTAGTGTTGTTTGTTGTTAGGGGGTTAGGGTTTGTTATTACGGGGTTAGTGTTGTTTGTTGTTAGGGGGTTAGTGTTGTTTGTTGTCAGGGGGTTAGGGATGTTTGTTGTTAGGGGGTTAGGGTTGTTTGTTGTTACGGGGTTAGGGTTGTTTGTTGTTACGGGGTTAGTGTTGTTTGTTGTTGAGGGTTAGGGTTGTTTTGTTAGGGTGTTAGGGTTGTGTTTGTTAAGGGGTTAGGGTTGTTTGTTGTTAGGGGGTTAGGGTTGTTTGCTGTTAGGGGGTTAGGTTTGTTTGTTGGGGGATAGGGTTCTTTTTGTTAGGGGGTTAGGGGTGTTTGTTAGGAAGTTAGAGTTGTTTGTTTTTAGGGGGTTACGGTTGTTTTGTTACTCGGTTAGGGTTTTGTAAGTGGGTTATGGTTGTTTTTGTTAGGGGGTAAGGGTTGTTTGTTGTTAGGGGATTAGGTTTGTTTGTTAGGGGGTTAGGGTTGTTTGTTAGGGGGTTAGAGTTGTTTGTTGTTAGGGGTTTAGGGTTGTTTCTTGTTAGGGGGTTAGGGTTGTTTGTTGTTAGGGGGTTAGCGTTGTATGTTAGGGGGCTAGTTTTGTTTTTTTACGGTGTTAGGGTTGTGTTTGTTATGGGGTTAGGGTTGTTTGTTGTTAGGGGGTTATTGTTTGTTGTTAGGGGGTTAGGGTTGTTTTTTGCTAGGGGGTTAGGGTTGTTTGTTGTTGGGGGTTAGGGTTGTTTGTTGTTAGGGGATTAGGGTTTTTTTTTTTTAGGGGCTTAGGATTGTTTGTTGTTAGGGAGTTAGGGTTGTTTGCTGTTAGGGGGTTACGTTTGTTGTGAGGGGATTAGGTTTGTTTGTTAAGGGGTTAGGGTTGTTTGTTAGGGGGTTACGGTTGTTAGTGTTAGGTGGTTAGATTTGTTTGTTGGGGGTTAGAGTTGTTTGTTGTTAGGGGGTTAGGGTTGTTTGTTGTTAGGGGGTTAGGTTTGTTTGTTGTTAGGGGGTTATGGTTGTTTGTTGTTAGGGGGTTATGGTTGTTTGTTGTTAGGGGGTTAGGATTGTTTGTTTTTAGGGGGTTAGGATTGTTTGTTGTTAGGGGGTTAGGGTTGTTTCTTAGGGGGTTACGGTTGTTACTTTTAGGGGGTTAGGATTGTTTATTAGGGGGTTAGGGTTTTTTGTTGTTGGGGGTTAGGGTTGTTTGCTGTCAGGGGGTTAGGGTTGTTTGTTGTTAGGGGGGTAGGTTTGTTTTTTGTTAGGGGGTAGTGTTCTTTGATGTTAAGGGGTTAGTGTTGTTTGATGTTAGGGGGTTAGGGTTGTTTCTTGTTAGGGGGTTAGGGTTGTTTGTTAGGGGGTTAGTTTTGTTTTTTTTAGGGTGTTAGGGTTGTGTTTGTTACGAGTTTAGGGTTGTTTGTTGTTAGAGGGTTAGGGTTGTTTGTTGTTAGTGGGTTAGGGTTGTTTGTTGTTGTGGTTTGGGATTGTTTGTTAGGGGGTTAGGGTTGTTTGCTGTTAGGGGGTTTGGGTTTGTTTGTTAGGGGGTTAGGGTTGTTTTTTGTTACGGGGTTAGGGTTGTTTGTTGTTAGGGGATTAGGGTTGTTTGTTAGGGGGTTAGGTTTGTTTTTGTTCCTGGGATATGTTTGTTTGTTGTTAGTGGGTTAGGGTTGTTTGTTGTTAGGGGTTACGTTTGTTTTTGTTAGGGGGATGGGGTTGTTTGTCAAGGGGTTAGGGTTATTTTTCTTAGGGGGTTAGGGTTGTGTTTGTTAGGGGGTTAGGGTAGGTTGTTGTTAGGGGATTACGGTTGTTTGTTGTTAGAGGTTTAGGGTTGTTTGTTGTTAGCCTGTTAGGGTTGTTTGTTGTTAGGGGGTTAGGGTTGTTTGTTGCTAGGGGGTTAGGGTTGTTTGCTGTTAGGGGGTTAGGTTTGTTTGTTGTGAGGGGATTAGGTTTGTTTGTTAGGGGGTTAGGGTTGTTTGTTAGGGGGTTATGGTTGTTATTGTTAGGTGGTTAGGTTTGTTTGTTGGGGGTTAGAGTTGTTTGTTGTTAGGGGGTTAGGGTTGTTTGTTTTTTGGGGGTTAGGTTTGTTTGTTGTTGGGGGTTAGTGTTGTTTGTTGTTAGGGGGTTAGGGTTGTTTGTTTTTAGGGTGTTATGGATATTTGTTGTTTGGGGGTTAGGGTTGTTTGTTGTTAGGGGGTTAGGTTTGTTTGTTGTTGGGGGTTAGTGTTGTTTGTTGTTAGGGGGTTAGGGTTGTTTTTTTTAGGGTGTTACGGATATTTGTTGTTTGGGGGTTAGGGTTGTTTGTTGTTAGGGTGTTAGGGTTGTTTGTTGTTAGGGGGTTAGGGTTGATTTTTGTTAGGGGGTTAGTGTTGTTTGTTGTTAGGGTGTTAGGTTTGTTTGTTGTTAGGGGGTTAGGGTTGTTTTTGTTAGAGGGTTAGGGTTGTTTCTGTTAGGGGGTTACAGTTGTTTCTGTTAGGGGGTTAGGGTTTTTTTTTTAGTGGGTTAGTGTTGTGTTTTTTGGGGGGTTAGGGTTAGGTTTAGGGTTAGGCTTAATGTTAGCTTTAGGGCTAAGTATTTGGGTTAGTGTTAGGGTCCGGTTTAAGATTAGGGTTAGGGTTAGGGTGAAGGTGAAATTTAAGTTAAGGGTGAGGGTTGAGCTTAGGTTTAGCTTCAGGGGTTAGGGTTAAGGTTAGGATTAAGTTTAGGGTTAAGTTTAGGATTAGAGGTAGGGTTAGGGTAAGTGTTAGGGTTAAGTCATGGTTAGGTTTAGGACTAGGTTATCATTAGAGATAGGGTTGGGTTAAGTGTTGGGGTTAGGTTTCGATGTTAGGGTGAGGGTTAGTGCTAGGTTTCCATTTAAGCTGAGTGTGTAGGGTAAGTTTTAGTGTTAAGATTAGGGTTAGAGTTAGAGTTAGGGTCAGGGTGAGTGTTAAGTTTAGGGTTAGGGTTAGGTTTTTGGTTAGGACTAGGGTTAGGGTCAGGGTTAGGGGAGATTTAGTGTTACGTTTAGTTTTAGGGTTAGAGTTAGGGTGAAGTTTATGTTAAGCATGAGGTTTAGGGTTAGGTGTTAGGGTACAAGTTAGGGTCAGGGTTAGGGTTAAGTTTAGGTTTAGCGTTAGGGTTAGGGTTAGTGTTAGGGTTAGTTTTAGTTTTGGTTAGGATTAGGCTTTTAATGAAGTTAGTGTAGGTTTAGAGTTATGGTTAGGGTGAAATTTTGGTTAAGGGTGAAGGTTCCGTTTGGGTAGGTTTTAGGTTTAGAGTTACGGTTAGTGGTTAGGATTAGGTTTAGGGTTCAGTTTAAGTTTACTCTAAGGATTAGGGTTAGAGTTAGGGTTAAGGGTTAGTGTTTCAGTTAGGTTTAGGGTAGGGTTATAGTTAGAGTTAAGTTTAGGGTTAGGGTAAGACTTAGAGTTACATTTACAGTTAAGTTGAGGGTTTTTGGTAAGTGTTATGGTTAAGGTTAGGGGTAGGGCTAGGGTTAGGGTTTGAGTTAGGGTTAGGCGTTAGGGTTAGGTTTAAGTTTATGGTAGGCTTAAAGATAAGGTCATGGTTAGGTTAGGGTCAGGGTTAGGATTAGAATTAGGTTTAGGGTGAGGATTAGGGTCAGAGTTATTGTAAGGGTTAGGTTTAGGGTTAGAGGTGAGACAAGGTTAAGGTGAGGGTTAGGTTTACGTGTAGGGTTAGTGTTAAAGTCAGGGTGAGTTTTAGGTTAGGGATAGGGTGAAGTTTAAGATAGGGTGAGGATTAGGGTTATGGCTAAGGTTTGGGCTTGTTTTCAGGTTAGTGTTAAGGTTATGTTTAGGGTTAGGGTTACGTTCAGGGGTTGTGTTCAGTTTTAGGGTTAGGGTTAGATTTAAGGTTAGGGTTAAGTTTAGTGTTACGGTTAAGGTTAGGTTTATGGTTGTGTTAGGCGTTGTGGTTGGGGTGAGGGTGAGGGTTAGGGTTAGGGTTGGATAGGGTTAGGATTATGGTTATGGTAAGGTGTTAGGCGTTAGAGGTGTAGTTTAGGGTTAGGGTTTGGGTGAAGATTCCGGGTAGGCATTGTGGTTCTGTTCATGGTTAGGTTTGGTTTAGGGTTAGTGTTATGTTTATGATTAGGTTTAGGGTTAGTGTTAGAGTTAGGGTTAGAGTTGGCGTTAAGTTTTGGGATAGGCTTTGGTGTTAAGGGTTAGGTTTTGTTTTAGGGTTAGGGTTATCATTAGGGCTTAGGGGTTCTGGTTAGGGTTAGGGTTAGGGATAGCATTAGGGTTAGTGTTGGGGGATACAGTTAGGGGTTCAGGTGAGGGTTAGGTTTAGGTTTACATTTAAAGTGAGGGTTTAGGGCAACTGTTATTGTTAGGGTTAGAGTTCGAGTTAGGGTTAGGTTAGTGTTAGGGTAGGAGTTAGGGTTAGGGCTAGAGATAGAGTTAGGGTTAGGGTAGTGGTATGGTTAGGATTAAGGCTAGGTTTACAGTACAGGGTAGGGCGAAGCTAGGTTTAGGGTCAGGTTTAGAGCTAGTGTTAGTGCTAGGGTTTAGGATTAGTTTTAGGGTGTGGGTTAGAGTCATAGTTAGAGTTAGCGTTAGGGTTTGGGTTCGGGCTAGGGTTAGGGTTAGAGTTAGGGTTAGGGTTTAGTGTTTTGTTTAAGTTCATGGTAGGGTTAAGGTTAGGTAATGGTTAGGGTCAGGGTTAGGATTAGTATTAGCTTTAGGTTGAGGGTTACGGCCGGAATTATTGTAAGGGTTAGGTTTAGGATTACAGATGGGTTAATGTTAAGGTTAGAGTTAGGTTTAGAGGTACGGTTAGGGTTAAAGTTAGGGTTACCTTTAGGTTAGTGATAGGATGAGTTTTAAGGTAGGTTGAGGGTTATTGTTACACTTAGGTTTAAATTTAGAGTTAGTGCTAGGGTTTAGGGTTAGGGTTAGTGTTAGTTTTGGAGTTATTGTTAGGCTTAGGATAGGATTAGGGTAGAGTAAAAGTTAGGCTTATGGTTAGGGTTAGGGTAAGGGTTAGGTTTAGATGAGGGTTAGAGTCAGAATGAGTTATAGGGTTAAGGTTAGGGAAAGGGTTAGGGGTTCGTGTGAGTGTTAGTGTTAGGTTTCCAGTTAAGCTGACGTTTTAGGGTGTTATGGTTAGGGTCGGGGTTAGAGTTAGGGATAGGGTTAGGTTTAGGTTTAGGGTTAGAGTGAGGGGATAGTTTAGGGTTAGGTTTAGTTTTAGGGTTTGGATTAGGTTTAGGTTTAGGGTGAAGTTTAGGTTAAGGATGAGGGTTAGGGTTAGGGGTAGTGTTTGCTTAGGTGTTTGGGTTAAGGTTAGGGTCAAGTTAGGGTTAGGTTTAGTTTTAGTGTTAAGCTTAGGGTTAGGGTTAGGATTAGCAGTTTTTCAGTAGAAGCCATACGTTTGCAAGAGCAAATGAGGAATTCATTGCAGGAAAGAGGAAGGAAAGAAAGTTTGTCTACTTCTGCCTGCTTTGCTCAGAGGACTGGATGAAGTCAGGGAGTTCTCCCTTCCACTGAGAAACATACAGGATGCTGTTCCCTCTGTGCTCTCTTATTTGGAAAAGAGTCTGCAGTTCCACACTTTGAACTGTGGAAAGGCACTGGGGTTTGTTAGGATTTCCCCAGGCACTTTGTTTTCTCTGGGCCAAAAAGAGCCTTCACAATAGCTTAAAGCATACTCGTTCCACTTCCAGAATACAGCTACCACAAGGCAGTTCTCCACAGGAAAACTGCCCTTCGCGAAGGGCAGATTTGCCGAGCTCACTACGGGAAAGCGAAACCAAAAGACTGTTTGCTCATTCTAACTGTTTTCTTCAGAGGAATGGATGAAGTCACAGTGTTCTTTTTTTCACTGAGATGCACAAAATCTGATGTTGCCTCTGAGCTCTGTTCTTGGCAAATAACTGAAACTGACATACATTCATGTGGGGAAACACACGGCTTTGCTAGGATTTCTCTAAGCAATGTGTTTTCCCTTGGCCTCACTGTACAAACAGTATCTCGTCAGGGCAACACTGCATAGGATTTACTCTGCCAGGAGAGAGTTACTGCTTTGTAGTTTGTGCTAGGAAACCTCTTTTGGCAAGTGCGAAATGACCGAATTCAGACAGAAAAGAGAATACGAAAAGACCTTTTCTCCCTGGGTGCTTTCCAAATATGTTAAAGCTAAAACTATGTCGTAGCTCCTCTGGAAGGGTACATGCACCGTGAGGTAGTTTTTCAGAAGAAGCCTTGCGTTTGCAAGAGCAAATGAGGAATTCATTGCAGAAAAGAGGAAGGAAAGAAAGTTTCTCTCCTTCTGCCTGCTTTGCTCAGAGGACTGGATGAAGTCAGGGAGTTCTCCCTTCCACTGAGAAACATGCAGGCTGCTGTTGCCTGTGCGCTCTCTTCTTTGGAAAAGAGTCTGCAGTTCCACACTTTGAACCGTGGAAAGGCACCGGGGTCTGTTTAGATTTCCCCAGGGGCTTTGTTTTCCCTGGGCCAAAACGAGCCTTCACAATAGCTTAACGCTATCACTGCATACTCCTTCCACTTCCAGAATATGGCTACCGCAAGGCAGTTCTCCAGAGGAAAACTTCTCTTCGCGAAGGACAGATTTGCCGATCTCATTCCGGGAAAGCGAAACCAAATGACGGTTTTCTCCTTCTAACTGCATTCGTCAGAGGAATGGATGAAGTCACAGTGTTCTTTTTTTCACTGAGAAACACAAAATCTGATGTTGCTTCTGAGCTCTGTTCTTGGCAAATAAGTGAACCTGACATACATTCATGTGGGGAAACACATGGCTTTGCTAGGATTTCTCTAGGCAATGTGTTTTCCCTGGGCCTCACTGCACCAACAGTATCTCATCACGGCAACACTGCACAGGATTTACTCTGCCAGGAGAGAGTTACTACTTTGTAGTTTGTGGTAGGAAACCTCTTTTGGCAAGTGCGAAATGACCGAATTCACACATAAAAGAGAATATGAAAAGGCCTTTTATCCCTGGGTGCTTTCCGAATATGTTAAAGCTAAAACTATGGAGTTGCTCCTCTGGAAGGATACATGCACTGCGATGTAGTTTTTCAGAAGAAGCCTTGCGTTTGCAAGAGCAAATGAGGAATTCATTGCAGAAAAGAGGAAGGAAAGAAAGTTTCTCTTCTGCCTGCTTTGCTCAGAGGACTGGATGAAGTCAGGGAGTTCTCCCTTCCACTGAGAAACATGCAGGCTGCTGTTGCCTGTGCACTCTCTTCTTTGGAAAAGAGTTTGCAGTTCCACACTTTCAACTGTGGAAAGACACCAGGGTTTGATAGGATTTCCCCAGGTGCTTTGTTTTCCCTGGGCCAAAACGAGGCTTCACAACAGCTTAAGGCCAACACTGCATCCTCGTTCCTCATCCAGAAAATGACTACCACGAGTCTTTTCTCTCTAAGCCTAACCCTAAACCGAATCCTAAGCATAACAATAAACCTAAACGTTAACCTGACCCTAACATGAACCCAAACACCTATCCCTAATACTAACCCTAACCCTCATCCTTAACCTAATCTTCACCCAAAACCTAAACCTAAACCTAACCCTAAAGCAAAATTAACCCTAAACTATGCCCTAACCCTAAATCTAACCCTAACCCTAAATCTAAGCTTAACCCTAGCCCTACCACCCTAAAACACCAGCTTAAGTATAAACCTAACACTAACAACCACACGAACCCCTAACTCTTTCCCTAACCCTAACCTATCCCTAATCCTAACCTAAACCTGACCTAAACCTAACCTGTACCGTATGCCTAAACTTAACCCTAACCCTAAATCTACCGTAACACTAACCCTAAACGTAGCAATAACTCTAAACTTGACCCTAACCCTAACCCTAAACCCTAGCACTAACTCTAACTCTAACCCTAACCCTGACCCTAACCTAGCACAACCCTTTACCGTAAACCGAGCCTTAACCCTTCCTTACACCTACCCTAAATCTAACCCTAACACTAACCTTAAACCTAACTCTAACCTTAACCCTAACTCTCACTATTTTCTGAAACTTCACCCTAACCCTAACTCTAACCCTAATCTTAACAATTAACCTAAACCAAAAACTTAAATGTAAACCTAACCCTAACCATCACCCTAGCCTTAACCATTTCCGCAACCCTAAACCTAACACCCTCCCTATCCTTATCCCTAACCCTAACCCTAATACGAACAGTAACTCTAATCTAACCCTAACCCTAACACTAACCCTATACTTAAGCCTACCCTAACCAAAAACCTAACCCTAACACCCTAAACCTAACGTCTAAACTAACTAAAACCCTAACCCTTATCCTAACCCTTGTCTGAACCCTCACCCTTAACCTAAACTTCATACTAACGCTAAACCTAAACCTAACCCTAAACATAACACCAACCCTAACCCAAACCCTAAACCTAATCTTAATACTAACCTGAACACAAACCCAAACTCTAGCCCTAACAATAAAAATAACCCTCACCCTATCCTAAACTTCATCCAAACCCTAACCCTAAACCTAAACCTAACCCAAACCCTATCCTTAAACATAAATCTAACCATAATGCTAGTCCAAATGTAACCCGAAACCTAACCCTTACAATAGCCCTGAACCTAACCCTAAACCTAATCCTAACCCTAGACCTAAACCTAACCCTAACCCTAAATCTAGCCTTGACCCTAAATTGAACACTAACTCTAACCCTAAACCCGCACCTAAACCTAAATATTGCCCTACACCTAACCTTAACCCTAAACCTAACCCTAACTCGAACTCTAACCCTAGTCATAACACTTACCCTAAACCCTCACCTTAACTGTAAAACTAACCGTAACCTTCACTCTAACCCCTAACCATAGCCCCCAACCCTAACCCTAATGCTAACCATAACCCTAACCACAACACTAACCTGAAACCCTTAAGCCATAAAGATAACACTAACCCTAACGCAAACCCTAACCCATAACACCAAAACCTAACCCAAAACTTAACACTATCCCTCACCCTAACTCTAACACTAACCCGAAACCTAATCATAAACCTAAACCTAACACTGAACCAAACTTAACCATGACCGGGTCCCTCACCCTAACTCTAACACTAACCCGAAACCTAATCATAAACCTAACCCTTACACTGAACCAAACTTAACCATGACCAGAACCACAATGCCTAACCGAAACCCTCACCCAAACCCTAACCCTAAACTACACCTCTACACCCTAACACCTTACCATAACCATAATCCTAACCCTACCCAACCCTAACCATAAACCTAACCCTCACCCCAACCACAATGCCTAACACAAATCGTAACCCTAACTGTTACACTTAACTTAACCCTAACCTAAAATCTAACCCTAACCCTAAAACTAAACAGAACCCATAAACTTGACCCTAACCCTAAACATAAACTTAACACTAACCTGAAAACGAACCCAAACCTTAGCCATAACCCTAACCCTCACCCTATCTTACTTCCCCTGTCCCTAACCTAAAGCTAACCCTAACTTTAACCCTAATCCTACCCCTAAACCTAACCCTGACCTTAACCTTGGCCCATCTGTAACCCTAAACCTAACCCTTATGATTACTCTGACCCTAATGTTGGCCTGAAACCTAATTCTAATCCTAACCCTGACCCTAACCCTAACCTAACCTTAACCCTAACTTTAAGCTTACCATAAACTTAAACCTAACCCTAACCCTAACCCAAACTCTAACCCTAAACCTAGCCCTAACCCTAACCGTAACAGTTACCCAAAACCTTCACCTTAACTGTAAACGTAAATCTAACTCTTACCGTAACCCTAAACTTAACCTTAATTATAACCCTATCCTAAACCTAACTGAAACACTAACCCCTAACCTTAACTCTAACCCTAATCCTTAGCTGAAACCTAGCCTTAACCCTAAACCTAACCCTAACCACTAACCCTAACTCTAACCCTAACCCGAAATCGAACCCTCAACCTTAACCAAAATTTCACCCGAACCATAACCTTAAACCTACACTAACTTCATTCAAACCCTAACCCTAAGCAAAACTAACACTAAACCTAACACTAACCCTAACCCTGACTCTAACCTGAACCCGAAACACCAACCCTAAACCTGACCCTAACATTAATCCAAACACCTAACCCTAACTCTAACCCTTATCCTTAAACTAAACTTCACCCTAAACCTAAGCCTAAACCACTATCCCCTAACTCTAGCCCTAACCCTAAACCTAACCTAACTCTAACCCTAACCCTAAACATAACACCCTAAAACATCAGCTTAATGTAAACATAACACTAACCCTCACACGAACCCCTAACCCTTTCCCTAACCCTAACCCTATCCCTCATCCTAACCCTAAACCTGACGTAAACCTAACTCTTACGCTAACCTTAAACTTAAACTTAACCTTAACCTTAACTCTACCCTAACCTTAACCGTAAACCTAACAATAACTCTAAACCTGACCTTAACCCTAACCCTAAACCCTAGCACTAACTCTAAACCTAACCCTAACCTAGCCTTACACTTTACCGTAAACCTAGTCTTAACCCTAACCTAACCGCTACCCTAACCCTAACCTAACCCTAACCCTAACCCTAACAGTAAGCCTAACCCTAACCCTAACCTGACCCTAACCTTAACCCAAACACCTAACCCTAACACTAACCCTAACCCTAACCCTCATCCTTAACCTAAACTTCACCCTAACCCTGACCCTGAAACTAAACATAACACTAAATCTCCCCTAACCCTGACCGTAACCCAAATCCTAACCATAAACCTAACCCTAACCCGAACCTTAACACTAACCCTGACCCTAACTCTAACTCTAACCCTAATCCAACCCTAAAACTTACCCTACAAACTCAACTTAAATGGAAACCTAGCACTAACCCTCACCCTAACATCTAAACCTAACCCCAACCCTTAACCTGACCCTATCTCTAACCTTAACCACGCCCTAGCCTAACCATGATTTAACCCTAACACTTACCCTAAACCTAACCCTAAACCTAATCTTAAACCTAAACCTAAAACTAACCTTAACCCTAACCCCTAACCCTAAGCTCAACCCTCACTCTTAACTTAAATTTCACCCAAACACTAACCCTAAAACGAACCCAACACTAACCCTAAACACAAACATAAACCTGACCCTAACGTTAACCCAAACACCTAACCCGAACCCTAACGCTAACCCGAACTCTAAACCGAACCCTAAACTGACCCTAACCTTAACCCAAACACCTAACCCTAACACTAACCCTAAACGTAACCTTCATCTTTAACCTAAACTTCACCCTAAACCTAAGCCTAAGCCTAACCCTAAAACTAAACCTAACCCTAAACTATCACCTAACTCTAGCCCGAACGCTAAACCTAACAATGACCCTAACCAAAACACCCCAAAACATCAGCTTAACTGTAAACCTAACACTTACCCTCAGACGAAACCCTAACCCTTTCCCAAACCCTAACCCGATCCCTAATCCTAAACCTAACGCTGACTTAAACCTAACCCTTACCCTAACCCTAAACTTAAACCTAACCTTAACTCTACCTATACCTAAACCAAACAATAACTCGAATCCTGACCCTAACCCTAACCCTAAACTCAGCACTAAGTATAATTCTAAACCTAACTCTAACCCTAACCCAGCCCAACCCTTTACTGTAAACCTAGTCTTAACCCTAACCTTACCTACCCTAAACCTAACACTAACGCTAACGCTAACCTTAACCCTAACTCTAACATTAACCCTAACTTTTAGTGTAACCCTCACTATTAACTGAAACTTCACCCGAACCCTAACCCTAACTCTAACCATAACCATAACACTTACCCTGAACACTCACCTTAACTGTAAAATTAACCGTGACCCTCAACCTAACCCCTAACTGTATCCCGAACCCTAACCCTAAAGCTATCCCTAAGCCTAACCCTAACACTCACCTGAACCTTTAAGCCCTAAGGATAACCCGAACCTGAAATCAAACCCTAATGCATAACACCAAAGCATAACCCAAACCTTAACCCTAACTCTCACCCTAACTCTAACACTAACCCGAAACCTAATCATAAATCTAACCCTAACCCTAAACCAAACCTAACCATGACCAGAACCACAATGCCTAACCAAAACCCTCACCCAAACCCTAACCCTAAACTACACCTCTAACTCCTAACACATTACCATAACCATAAACCTAACCCTAACCAAACCTAACCCTAAGCCTAACCCTCACCCCAACCACAACGCCTGACACAAACCATAACCCTAACCCTAACAGTAACACTGTAAATAACCCTAACCTAAAATCTAAACCTAACCCTAAAACTAAACAGAACCCGTAAACTTAACCCTAACCCTAAACATAACCTTAACAATAACCTGAAAACTAACGCAAACCTTAGCCATAACCCTAACCCGCACCCTATCTTAAACTTCACCCTATCCCTATCCTAAAGCTAACCTTAACTTTAACCCTAAACCTAACCCTAACCTTAACCTTGGCCAACCTGTAACCCTCATCCAAACACTTACAATAACTCTGACCCTATTCTTCGCCCTAAACCTAATGCTAATCCTAACCCTAACCTAACCTTAACCCTACCATAAACTTAAACCAAACCCTAACTCCTAACCCTAACTCTAACCCTAACCCTAACCCTAGCACTAAGCCTAACCCTAACACTTACCCAAAACACTCACCTTAACTGTAAATGTAACTCTAACTCTTACCCTAACCCTAAACTTAACCCTAAATATAACCCTACCGTAAACCAAACTGAAACACTAACCCCTAACCCTAACTCTAACCCTAATCCTTAGCCTAAGCCTACCCTTAAACGTAAACCTAACCCTAACCCTAACCCTAAACCGAACCCTCACTCTTAACCAAAATTTCACCCTAACCATAATCCTAAACCTCCCCCAACTTCATTCAAACCCTAACCCTAGCCAAAAATAAAACTAAACTTAAACCTAACCCTAAATGTAAACCTAACCCTAACCCGGACCATAACCTGAACCCTAACCCCTAACCCTAACCCTCACGCTTAACATAAACTTCACCCTAACTCTAACCCTAAAACTAAACATAACACTAAATCTCCGCCTAACCCTGACCCTAACCCTAATCCTAACCATAAACCTAACCCAAACCTGAACCTAACTCTAACCCTAATCCTAATCCTAACCCTAAAACTTACCCTACACACTCAGCTTAAATGGAAACCTAGAGCTAACCCTCACCCTAACATCTAAACCTAACCCCAACCCTTAACCTAACCCTATCTCTAACCTTAACCTAGTCCTAAACCTAACAATGACTTAACCCTAACATGTACTCTAAACCTAAGCATAAACATAGACTTAACCCTAAACCTAATCCTAACCTTAACCCTAACCCTAACACCTAATGCTAACCTGAGCTCAACACTCGCCCTTAACTTTAAATGCACCCTAACACTAACCCTAAACTGAACCCTAACCCTAAACCTAAGCCTAGCATTAACCCAAACACGTAAACCTGACCCTAAATCTACCCTAACCTTAACGCAAACACGTAACGCTAACACTAGTCCTAACCCTCATCCTTAACCTATGTTTCACCCTAAACGTAAGCCTAAGCCTAACCTGAAACTAAACCTAACCCTAAACTATCCCCTCAGTCTAGCCCTAACCCTAAACCTAACCCTAACCCTAACTCTAACCATACCCCTAACCATAACACTCTAAAACATCAGCTAAAGTGTAAACCTAACACTAACCATCACATGAATCGCTAACCCTTTCCCTAACCCTAACCCTATCCCTAATCCTAACCTTAACCCTGACCTAATCCTAACCCTTACCCTAACCCTAAACTTAACACTAACCTTAACTCTAACTTAACCCTAACCCTAACAATAACTCTAAACCTGACCCTAACCCTAACCCTAAACCCTAACACTAACTCTAACTCTAACCCTAACCCTAACCCTAACCTAGCCCTACCCTTTACCGTAAACCTAGCCTAAACCCTAACCTTACCCCTACCCTAAACCTAACCCTAAACCTAACCCTGACACTAACCTTAAGCATAACTCTAACCTTAACCCTAACCCTGACTATTAACTGAAACTTCACCCTAACCATAAGCCTAACTCTAACTCTAACCCTAACCATAACAATTACCCTAAACCCTCACCTTAAATGTAAACCTAAACCTAACCCTCACCCTAACCCTTAACCGTATCCCCAACCCTAAACCTAATGCTATCTATCCCTCACATTATCCCGAACCCTAACCCGAAGACAAACTGTAACCCTAATCTAACGCTAACCCTAACATTAACCCTAAACTTAACCCTTCCCTAACCATAAACCTAACCCTAACACCCTAAACCTAAACTCTAACACTAACTATAATCCAAAACCTAATGCAAACCCTTATCCTAACCCACACCCTTAACCTAAACTTCACACTAACCCTAAACCTAAACCTAATCTGAACATAACCACTAACCCTAACCTCAACCCTAAAGCTAATCTTAGCACTAACATGAACACAAACCCAAAGTCTAGCCCTAACCCTAAAAATAACCCTCACCCTATCCTAAACTTCATCCAAACCCTAACGCTAACCTTAGTCCTAAATCTAACCCAACCCCTAACATTAAATCTAACTCTAACCATAATGCTAGTCCACCTGTAACCCTAAACCTAACCCTTAAAATACCCCTCAACCTAATCCTAAACCTAATCCTAACCCTAGACCTAATCCTAACCCTAACCCGAACTCTAACCTTGACCCTAAATAGAACACTAACTCTACCCCTAAACCTGAAACTGAAGCTAAATCTTACCCTACACCTAACCCTAAACGTAAACCTACCCCTAACTCTATGTCTAACGATAATCGGGACACTTATCCTAAACCCTCACCTTAAATGTAAAACTAACCGTAACACTCACTCTAACCCCTAACGGTATCCCACAACCCTTACCCTAATGCTATCCCTAACCCTAACACTAACCTGAACCCCTAAGCCCTAATGATAACCCTAACCCTAACCCCAAACCTAACCCGTAACACCAAAACCTAACCCTAACCTTAAAGGTAGCTCTCACCCTAACTCTAACTCTAACACTAACCCGAAACCTAATCATAAACCTAACCCTAACCCTAAACCAATCCTAACCATGACCAGAACCACAATGCCTAACCGGAACCCTCACCAATCCCTAACCCTAAACTACACCTCTAACACCTAACACCTTACCGTAACCATAATCCTAACCCTACCCAACCCGAACCCTAAACCTAAACCTCACCCCAACCACAACGCCTAACACAAAACGTAACCCAAACCCTAACTGTAACACTAAACTTAACCCTAACCTTAAATCTAACCCTAACCCTAAAACTAAACATAACCCATAAACTTAACCCTAACACGAAACACAACCTTAACACTAACCTGAAAACTAACCCAAACCTTAGCCATAACACTAACCCTAACCATCACCCTAACTTAAACTTCACCCTATCCCTAACCTAAAGCTCACCCTAATTCTAAACCGATCCCTACCCCTAAACCTAACCCTAACCTTAACCTTGGCCCACCTGTAACCCTAAAACTAACCCTTACAATAACTCTGACCCTAACCCTCACCCTAAACCTAATCCTAACCCTGACCATAACCCTAACCTAACCTTAACCCTAACTTTAACCCTAGGATAAACTCAAACCTAACCCTAACCCCGAACAATAACTCTAACCAAAATTTCACCCTATCCATAACCCTAAACCTACCCTAACTTCATTCAAATCCTAACCCTAACCAAAACTAAAGCTAACCCTAAACCTAACGCAAACCCTAACCCTGACCCTAACCTGAACACTTACCCCTAACCCTAACCCTCACGCTTAACATAAACTTCACCCTAACCCTAGCCCTAAAACTAAACATAATACTAAATCTCCCCAACCCTGACCCTAACCCTAATCCTAACCATATACCTAACCCTAACCTTAAACATAATCCTAACCCTGACCCTAAATCTATCTCTAACCCTAATCCTAACCCTAAAACTTACCCTACACACTCAGCTGAAATGGAAACCGAGCACTAACCCTCACACTAACATCTAAACCTAAACCCTACCCTTAACCTAATCTTATCTCTAACCTTTACCTAGCCCTAAACCTAACCATGACTTAACCGTAACACTTACCCTAACCCTAAAACTAATATTAACCCTAATCCTAATCCTAACCTTAACCCTAACCCCTAACACTAACCCTAAGCTCAACCATCACCCTTAACTTAAACTTCACCCTGACCCTAACCTTAAACTAAACCCTAACCCTAAAGCTAACCCTAACATTAACCCAAACACCAAAACCTAACCCTGACACTAACACTGACCCTAAACCTAACCCTAACCTGATCCTAACCTTAACCCAAACACCTAACTCTAATATTTACCCTAACGTTAATCTTAACTTAACTTTCACCCTATATAAGTATAACTCTAAAATTAAACCTAACCCTAAACTATCCCCTCAGTCTAACCCTAACCCTAAACCTAACCCTAACTCTAACTCTAACCCTGACCCTAACCGTAACACTGTAAAACATCAGCTTAACTGTAAATCTAACACTAACCCTCACACGAACCCTAACCCTTTCCCTAACCTAACACTATCCCTAACCCTAACCCTAACCCTGACCTAAACATAACCCTTACCCTAACCCTAAACTTAACCCTAACCTTAACTCTACCCTAACCCTAACACTAACAATAACTCTAAACCTGACCCGAACCCTAACCTTAAGCCCTAGCACTAACTCTAACTCTACACCTAACCCTAACCCTAACCTAGACGTACCCTTGACCGTAAACCTAGCCTTAACCCTAACCATACCCCTACCCTAACCCTAACCCTAAACCTAACCCTAACACTAATCTTAATCCTAACTCTAACCTTAACCCTAACCCTTACCCTAACCCTCACTATTAACTGAAAATTCACCCTAACTCTAACCCTAACCATAACACTTACCCTAAACCCTCACCTTAACTGTAAACCTAACACTAAACCTCACCCGAACCCGTAACCGTATCCCCAACCCTAAACCTGCCGCTATCCCTAAACTTATCCCTAACCCTAACCCAAACACAAACAGTAACACTAATCTAATACTAACCCTTACATTAACCCTAAACTTAACCCTACCCTAACCATAAACCTAACCCTAACACCCTAAACATAAACTCTAACACTAAGTGTAATCCTCACTGTAATCCTAACCCTTTCCTTGACCCTCACCCTGAACCTAAATATCACTCTAACCCTGAACCTAAACCTAACACTAACCCTAAAAGTAACTCCTAACACTAACCCGAACCCTAAAACTAACCTTAACACTAACCTGAACACAAAATCAAACTTCAGCCCTAATCATAAGAATAACCCTCACCCCGTCCTAAGGTTCATCCAACACTAACCCTAACCTTAACCCTAAAGCTAAACCTAACCCAAACCCTAACCTTAAACCAAACTCTAACCATAACACTACTCCACCTGTAACCCTAAAACTAAGCCTTACATTAGCCCTGAACCTAACCCTAGACCTAACCCTAATCCTAACCTTAGACGTAATCCTAACCCTAACTCTAACTGTAAGCTTGATCCTAAATAGAACACTAACTCTAATTCTAAACCTGAACCTAAACCGAAATCTTACCCTACACCTAACCCTAACCCTAACTCTAACCTTAAAAATAACACTTACCCTACACCCTCACCTTAACTGTAAAACTAACCGTAACCCTCACCCTAACCCCTAACCGTATCCCCCAACACTAACCCTAATGCTATTCCTAACCCTAACACTAACCTGAACCCCTAAGCCCTAACGATAACCCTAACCCCTAACCCAAACCCTAACCCCTAACACCAAAGCCTAACCCAAACCTTAACCCTAAGTCTCACCCTAACTCTAACTCTAACTCTAACACTAACCCGAAACCTAATCATAAACCTAACCCTAACCCTAAACCAAACCTAACCATGACCAGAACCACAATGACTAACCGGAACCCTCGCCCAAACCCTAACCCTAAACTAAAACTCTAACCCTTAACACCTTACCATAACCATAACCCTAACCCTACCCAACCCGAACCCTAAACCTAACCCTCACCCAAACGACAAAGCCTAACACAAACCGTGACCCTAATCCTAACCGTAACACTAAACTTAACCCTAACCGAAAATCTAACCCTAACCGAAAATCTAACCCTAAAACTAAAAAGAACCCGTAAACTTAACCCTAACCCTAAACATAACCTTAACACTAACCTGAAACCAAACCAAAGCCTTAGCCATAACCCTAACACTAACCCTCAGCCTATCTTAAACTTCACCCTATCCCTAAGCTAAAGCTCACCCTAACTTTAACCCTAACCCTATCCCTAAATCAAACCCTAAACTTAACCTTGGCCCACCTGTAGTACCCTAAACCTAACCCTTACAATAACTCTGACCCTAACCCTCACCCTTACCCTAACCCTAACCGTAACCCTCACCCTTAACCTAAATTTCACACTAACCCGAAATCTAAACATAACCCTACCCCCAAACATAACCCCTAACCCTAATCCAAACCCTAAACCTAACCTTAACACTAACCTGAACACGAACCCAAACTCTAGCCCTAACCTTAAAAATAACACTCACCATATCGTAAACTTCATCCAAACCCTAACCCTAACCCTAAATCTAAACCTAACCCAAACCCTAAACTTAAACCTAACTCTAATCATAACGCTAGTCCACCTGTAACCCTAAACCTAACCCTTACAATAGCCCTGAACCTAACAATAATCCTTACCCAAAACCCTAACCCAAATCCTAACACGAAGCCTAACCCGAAGCCTAATGTAAACCCTGACCCAAGCCCTAAACCCAAACCATATCACTACCCCTAGCCCTAGGCCCTAGCCCAAGTCCTAGCCCTAGCCCTAGCCCTAACCCTAACACGAACTCGAACCCTAAAACCTAACCCTAAACATTAACCCTAACCCTGAACGCTAACCCTAACACTAACCGCTAAACCTAAACCCAAACCCTAAACCCTAACCCTAACCCTAAACCCTAACACTAACCATAAACCCTAACCCTAAACCCTAACCCTAAGTCTAACCCAAAACCCTAACCCGAACCCTAAACTCTAGCCCTAAAACCGTAGACCTAGACCTAGCCCTAACACCAAGCCCTAGCCCTAGCCCTAACCCTAACCCTAAACTCTAACCTCTAAAACTAACCCTAGCCCTAACCCTAAACCCTAAATCCTAACCCTAAACCCAAACCCTAAACCTAACCCTGACCTTAACCCCTAACCCTGACCCAGACCCTGACCCTAAACCGTGACAATGACCCTAAACCCTGACCATGACCCTAACCCTGACCATGACCCTAACCCTGACCCTAAACTCTGACCCTGACACTAAACACTGACTCTGACCCTAAACTCTATCACTAAACACTAAACCCTAACCCCTAGCCCTAACACATAGCCCTAACCTTACCCCAACCCTAATCCTAAACACTAACCATAAAACAAACCCTAAACCTAACCCTGACCCTAACCCCTAACCCTGACCCTGACCCTAAACCCTGACCATAAACCCTGACCCTGACACTAAAAACTGACCCTGACCCTAAACTCGAACACTAAACCCTAAAACCTAACCTTAACCCCTAAACCCAATCCCTAACCATAACCCTAACACTAAACTAAACCCTAAACTCTAACCTGTGTAGGGAGTGCGGAGGTGGGAGGGACTAGGCTGGCTGCTGTGAAGGGAGTCAGGAGGTGGGAGAGACCATGCAGGGCCCTGTATAGAGAGTGAGAGACCAGGCAGGGCACTGTATAGGGAGTAAGATGATGGGACAAAAGAGACAGAAACCAGTGTAGGGAGTGAAGAGCTGAGAGACCAGACAGAGACCTTTGTAGGGATTGAGGAGATGGGTGAGACCAGGTAGGGCCCTGTGTAGGGAGTGAGGAGGTGGGTGAGACCAGGCAGGGACCTGTGGAGGGAGTGAGGAGGACGGAGATACCAGGCAGGGCCCTGAGTAGGGAGAGAGGAGATGGAAGAGACCAGGCAGGGACAGGTGTAGGAAGTGAGGAGGTGGGAGGGACCAGGAAGGGCCCTGTGTAAGGAGTGAGGATGTGGAAGAGAACAGGCAGAGAACTGTGTAGGGAGTAAGGAGGTGGGACAGACCAGGCAGAGACCTTTACAGGGATGGAGGAGGTGGGAGAGAAAAGGCAGGGCCCTGAGTAGGGAGTGAGGAGCTGGGAGCAACCAGGCACGGCCATGTCTAGGGAGCGAGGAGGTGGGAGAGGCCAGGCAGGGACCTGTGTAGGGAGTTAGGCCTTAGGAGAGACCAGGCAGAGACCTGCATAGGGAGTGAGGAGGTGAGAGAGACCAGGTAGGATGCTGTGTAAAGAGTGAAGATGTAGGAGAGACCAGGCAGGGCCCTGTGTAAGGAGTGATGAGGTGGGAGAGACGAAGCAGGGACCTGTGTAGGGAGTGAGGAAGTGGGAGAGGCCAGGCAGAGACCTGTGTAGGGAGTGAGGAGGTGGGAGAGAATAGGCAGAAACCTGTGTAGGGAGTGAGAAGATGGTAGACAGCAGGCAGGGCCCTGTGTAGGGAGTGAAGAGGTGGGAGAACCATTCAGAGACCTGCATAGGGAGTGAGAAGATGGGAGAGACCAGGAAGGGCCCTCTGTAGGGAGTGAGTTGGCCAGAGATCAGGCATGTCCCTGTACGGAGTAAGGATATGGGAGAGACCAGGCAGGGCCCTGTGCAGGGAGTTAGGAGGTGGGAGAGAGCAGGCAGAGAAGAGTGTAGGGAGTGAGGAGGTGGGACAGACCAGGCAGGGCTCTGTGCATAGAGAAGATGGGAGACACCAGACAGGGCCCTGTGTAGGGAGTGAAGAAGAGGGAGACCCAGGCAGAGTCCTGCTTAGGGAGTGAGGAGATGGGAGAGAACAGGCAGAGCCAAGTATAGGGAGTGAGGATATGGGAGAGACCAGGCAGGCCCTGTGTAAGGAGTGATGAGGTGGGAGAGACCAAGCAGGACCCTGTGCAGGGTGTGAGGGGGAGGGAGCATCCAGGCAGGGCCCTGTGTAGGGAGTGAGGTGTTGGGAGAGTCCACACAGGTCCTGAGTAGGGAGTGAGAACGTGCGAGAGATCAGGCAGGGCCCTGTGTAGGGAGTGAGGAGGTGGGAGAGAACAGACAGAGACATATGTAAAGAGTAAGCAGAAGGGAGACACCAGGCAGGGCCCTCTGTAGGGAGTGAGGAGGAGGGACAGACTAGGCAGGGCCCTGTGTAGGGAGCGAGGAGGTGGGAGAATCCAGGCAGACACCTGTGTAGGGAGTGAGGATCTGGGAGAGACCTGTGTATGGAGTGAGGAGGTTGGAGAGAACAGGCAGGGCCCTGTGTAGGCAGTAAGGAGGTGAGAGAGGCCAGTCAGGGCCCTGTATAAGGATTGAAGAGGTGGCAGATGAGACAGGGCCCTGTTTAGGGAGTGAGGAGGTGGGAGAGGAGGCAGGGCCCTGTATAGGGATTGAGGATATGGGAGATAAAAGACAGAGCCCTGTGTAGGGAGTGAGGAGGTGGGAGAGACCAGGCAGGGCCCTGTGGAGGGAGTAAGGAGGTGGAGAGACCAGGCAGTGGCTTGTTTAGGGAGTGAGCAGGTGCGAGAGAATATCAGGGCCCTGTGTAGGGAGTGAGGAGGAGGGAGAAAACAGGCTAACACCTGTGTATGTAGTAAGGCAGTGGGAAAGACCACCCAGAGACCTGTGTAGGGATTGAGGAATGGGAGAGAACAGGCAGAGAACTGTGTAGGGAGTGAGGAGGTAGGAGAGACCAGGCAGGGCCCTGTGTAGGGAGCGAAGAGGTGGAGAACCAGGCAGACTCCTGCATAGGGAGTGAGAAGGTGGGATTGACTAGGCAGGACCCTGGGTAGGGTGTGAGGAGGTGGGAGATGCCAGGCAGGGCCCTTTGTAGGGAGTGAGGTGTTGGGAGAGACCAGGCAGGGCCCTGTGTAGGGCCTGAGGAGGTTAGAAATACCAGGCAGGGCCCTGAGTAGGGAGTGAGGAAGTGGGAGAGAAGAGGCAGGGTACTGTCTAGGGATTGAAGAGGTGGGAAAGAACAGGCAGAGACCCTTGTAGGGAATGAGGAGGTGGGAGAAACCATGCAGAGACCTGTGTAGGGATGGAGAAGGTGGGAAGGACCAGTTAGGGCCCTGTGTGTGTAGTCAGGATGTGAGAGAGAGGAGGCAGGGCCCTGAGTGCATTGAGGATGTGGGAGGGACCAGGCAGGGCTCTGTCTAGGGAGTGACGAGGTGGGAGAGGCCAGGCAGGGACCTGTGTAGGGAGTGAGGAAGTGAGAGACACCAGGTAGAATGCTGTGTAAAGAGTGAGGTGGTAGGAGAGACTAGGCAGGGCCCTGTGTAGGGAGTAAGGAGGTGGAGAGAACAGGCAGGGTCCTGTTTAGGGAGTGAGGTGGTGGGAGAGATCATCAGGGCCCTGTAAAGGGAGTGAGGAGGTGGGAGAGACCACCCAGATACCTGTGTAGGAACTGAGGAGGTGGGAGAGACCAGGCAGAGAGCCCTGTGTAGGGAGTGAGGATGTGGGAGAGACCAGGCAGGGCCCTGTGTAGGGCCTGAGGAGGTTAGAAATAGCAGGCAGGGCCCTGAGTAGGGAGTGAGGAAGTGGGAGAGAAGAGCCAGGGCCCTGTCTAGGGATTGAAGAGGTGGGAGAGAACAGGCAGAGACCCTTGTAGGGAATGAGGAGGTGGGAGAAACCATGCAGAGACCTGTGTAGGGATGGAGAAGGTGGGAGGGACCAGTTAGGGCCCTGTGTATGTAGTCAGGATGTGAGAGAGAGGAGGCAGGGCCCTGTGTGAACTGAGGATGTGGGAGAGGCCAGGCAGGGCCCTGTATAGGGAGTGAGGAGGTGGGAGAGGCCAGGCAGGGACCTGTGTAGGGAGTTAGGCGTTAGGAGAGACCAGTCAGGGCCCTGCGTAGGGAGTGAGGAGGTGGGAGAGACCAGGTAGGATGCTGTATAAAGAGTGAGGATGTAGGAGAGACTAGCCAGGGCCCTATGTAGGGAGTAAGGAGGTGGAGAGACCAGGCAGGGTCCTGTTTAGGGAGTGAGGAGGTGGGAGAGATCATCAGGGCCCTGTAAAGGGAGTGAGGAGGTGGGAGAGACCACCCAGATACCTGTGTAGGGACTGAGGAGGTGGGAGAGAAAAGACAGAGCCCTGTGTAGGGAGTGAGGAGGTGGGAGATACCAGGCAGGGCCCTGTGTAGGGAGTGAGGAGGTGGCAGGGAGCAGTCAGAGACCTGTGTAGGCAGTGAGGAGGTGGCAGAGACCAGGCAGGGCCCTGTCTAGGGAGTGAGGAGTTGGAAGAGACCAGGCAGAGACCTGTGTACTGAGTCAGGAGGTGGGAAAGAACAGGCAGGACTGTGTTTAGCAAGTGAGGGGGTGAGAGAGAATAGGCAGAAACTTGTGTAGGGAGTGAGAAGATGGAAGACAGCAGGCAGGGCCCTGTGTAGGGAGTGAAGAGGTGGGAGAAACATTCAGAGACCTGAATAGGGAGTGAGGAGTTGGGAGAGACCAGGCAGGGCTCTGTGCAGGGAGTGAGGAGGCCAGAGATCAGCCAAGTCCTTTTGTATGGAGTAAGGATGTGGGAGAGACCAGGCAGGGCCCTGTGCAGGGAGTGAGGAGGTAGGAGAGATCAGGCAGGGACTGGTGTAGGGAGTGAGGAAGTGGGAAAGAACAGGCAGAAAGCTGTGTATGGAGTGAGAAGATGGGAGACACTAGCCAGGGCCCTGTGTAGGGAGTGAAGAGGTGGGAGAACAAGGCAGAGTCCTGCATAGAGAGTGAGGAGGTGGGAGAGGACAGGCAGAGCCCTGCTTAGGGAGTGAGGATGTGGGAGAGACAAAGCAGGGCTCTTTGTAAGGAGTGATGAGGTGGGAGAGACTAGGCAGGACCCTGCTAGGGGTTATTGATATTGTAAGGGTTAGGTTTAGGGTTAGGGTAGGGGTAAGGTCAGAGTTAAGGCTAGCTTTACTGTAAAGGGTGGGGCCAGGTTAGGGTTAGGTTTAGAGTTAGAGTTAGAGTTAGATCTAGGGTTTAGGGTTAGGGTTAGGGTCAGGTTTAGAGTTATTGTTAGGTTTAGGGTTAGGGTTAGGGTAGAGTTAAGGTTAGCGTTAAGTTTAGGGTTAGGGTAAGGATTAAGTTTAGGTCAGGGTTAGGGTTAGGATGAGTGATAGGGTTAGGGTTAGGGAAAGGGTTAGGGGTTCGTGTGAGGGTTAGTGTTACATTTACATTTAAGCTGATGTTTTAGGGTGTTACTGCCAGGGTTAGGGTTAGGGTTAGAGTTAGGGTTAGGGTTAGGTTTAGGGTTAGGGCGAGAGTTAGGGGATAGTTTAGGGTTAGGTGTAATTTTAGGGTTAGGGTTAGGCTTAGGTTTAGGGTGAAGTTTAGGTTAAGGATGAGGGTTAGGATTAGGCTTTGGTGTTTAGATTAAGGTTAGGGTTACGTTTTGGGTTAGGCTTAGTGTTAGGTTTAGTGTTAAGTGTTTGGGTTAATGTTAGGGTCAGGTTTAAGGTTAGGTTTAGGGTTAGGGTTAGTGTTTGGTTTAGGGTTAGGGTTAGGGTGAAGTTTAAGTTAAGGGTGAGTGTTGAGCTTAGGGTTAGTGTTAGGGGTTAGGGTTAGGGTTAAGGTTAGGATTAAGTTTAGGGTTAAGGTTAGGTTTAGAGTTAGGGTAAGTGTTAGGGTTAAGTCATAGTTAGGTTTAGGACTAGTTTTTAGTTAGAGATAGGGTTGGGTTCAGGGTTGGGGTTAGGTTTAGATGTTAGGGTGAGGGATAGTGCTAGGTTTCCATTCAAACTGAGTGTGTAGGGTAAGTTTTAGGGTTAGAGTTAGAGTCAGGTTTAGGTTTAAGTTTAGTGTTAGGATTATGTTTCTGGTTAGGGTCAGGGTTGGGGAGATTTAGTGTTTGGGGTTACAGTGAATTTATGTTCTGCAAGAGGGTTAGGGTTAGGGGTTTGGGTTCAGGTTAGAGTCAGGGTTAGGGTTAGGTTTAGGGTTAGGGTTAGGGTTAGGTTTAGTGTTAGTGTTAGTTTTGCTTAGGGTTAGGGTTTGAATGAAGTTAGGGTAGGGTTAGCATTATGCTTAGGGTGAAATTTTGGTTAAGGGTGAGGGTTCGGCTTAGGTTTAGGGTTAGAGTTAGGGTCAGTGGTTAGGGTTAGGTTTAGGGTTAACGTTAGGTTTAGGCTAAGGACTAGGGTTAGAGTTACGGTTAAGGGTTAGCATTTCAGTTAGGTTTAGGTTAGGCTTATAATTAGGGTTAAGTTTAGGGTTAGGGTAAGAGTTAGAGTTACATTTACAGTTAAGATGAGGGTTTTGGGTAAGTGTTACAGTTAAGATTAGGGTTAGGGCTAGGGTTAGGGTTAGAGTTAGGGTTAAGGGTTAGGGTTAGGTTTAAGATTATGGTAGGCTTAAAGATAGGGTTAAGGTTAGGTTAGGGTTAAGGTCAGGGTTAGGATTAGAATTAGGTTTAGGGTGAGGATTAGGGTCAGAGTTATTGTAAGGGTTAGGTTTCGGGTTACAGGTGGGCCAAGGTTAAGGTGAGGGTTAGGTTTAGGGGTAGGGTTAGGGTTAAAGTTAGGGCAAGTTTTAGGTTAGGGATAGGGTGAAGTTTAAGACAGGGTGAGGGTTAGGGTTATGGCTAAGGTTTGGGCTTGTTTTCAGGTTAGTGTTAAGGTTATGTTCAGGGTTAGGGTTAAGTTCATGGGTTGTGTTTAGTTTTAGGGTTAGGGTTAGATTTAACGTTAGGGTTAAGTTTAGTGTTACGGTTAGGGCAAGGGTTATGGTTGTGTTAGGCGTTGTGGTTGGGGTGAGGGTTAGGTTTAGGGTTAGGGTTGGGTAAGGTTTGGATTATGGTTATGGTAAGGTGTTAGAGTTAGAGGTGTAGTTTAGGGTTAGGTTTTGGGTGAGGGTTCCGGTTAGACCTAGTGGTTCTGGTCATGGTTAGGTTTGGTTTAGGGTTAGGGTTAGGTTCATGATTAGGTTTCGGGTTAGTGTGAGAGTTAGGGTTAAGGTTTTTGCTAGGCTTTCGCTTTGGTGTTAGGGTTCGGGTTAGGGTTAGGGTTAGGGTTATCGTTAGGGCTCAGGGGTTTCAGGTTAGTGTTAGGGTTAGGGTTAGGGATAGCATTAGGGTTAGGGTTGTGGGATACGGTTAGGGGTTAGGGTGAGGGTTACGGTTAGTTTTACAGTTAAGGTGAGGGTTTAGGGTAAGTGTTATGATTAGGGTTAGAGTTCGAGTTAGGGTTAGGTTTAGGGTTAGGGTTAGGTGTAGGGTAAGATTTAGGTTTAGGTCCAAGTTGAGGGTTAGACTTAGTGTTCTATTTAGGGTCAAGGTTAGAGTTAGGGTTAGGGTTAGGATTAGGTCTAGGTTTAGGATTAGGATTAAGTTTAGGGTTAGGTTCAGGGCTATTGTAAGTGTTTGGTTTAGGGTTACAGATGGACTAGCGTTACTGTTAGAGTTAGGTTTAAGGTTAGGGTTTGGGTTAGGTCTAGGTTTAGGGTTAAGGTTATGGTTAGTGTTTGGATGAAGTTCAGGATAGGGTGAGGGTTATTTTTATGGTGAGGGCTAGGGTTTGGGTTTGTGTTCAGGTTAGTGTTAAGGATAGTTTTAGGGTTCGGTTAGGGTTAGGCGTTATGTCTAGGGTCAGCGTTAGGTTAGGTTTAGGGTTAGTGTGAAGTTTAGGTTAAGGGTGAGGGTTATGATAAGGGTTAGGATTATAGACGGTGTTAGACGTTAGGTTTAGGGTGTTAGGGTTAGGTTTATGGTTAGGGTAGATTTAAGTTTAGGTTTAATATTAGGGTTAGGGTTAGATTTGGGTTACTGTTCGTATTAGGGTTAGGGTTAGGGATAAGTTTGGGGATAGCGTTAGGTTTAGGGTTGGGGATACGGTTAAGGATTAGGGTGAGGGTTAGGGTTAGGTTTACAGTTAAGGCGAGGGTTTAGGGTAATTGTTATGGTTAGGGTTAGAGTTAGAGTTAGGCTTAGGGTTAGGGTGAAGTTTCAGTTAATAGTCAGTGTTAGGCTTAAGGTTAGAGTAGGGTTAAGGTTAGTGTTCGGGTTAGGTATAGCGTTAGGGTTTGGGTAGGGGTAAGGTTAGGGTTAAGGCTAGGTTTACGGTAAAGGGTAGGGCTAGCTTAGGGTTAGATTTAGAGTTAGAGTTAGTGCTAGGGTTTAGGATTATGGTTATGGTCAGGTTTAGAGTTATTGTTAGGGTTAGGGTAGAGTTAAGGTTAGGGTTAATTTAGGGTTAGAGAAAGGGTTAGGTTTAGGTCTGGGTTAGGTGTAGGATGCGGGATAGGGTTAGGGTTAGGGGTTCATGGGAGGGTTAGTGTTAAGTTTACATTAAGCTGATGTTTTAGGGTGTTACTGTTAGGGCTAGGGTTAGCATTAGGTTTAGGGTCAGGGCTAGAGTTAGGGGATAGTTAAGGGTTAGCTTTACTTTCAGGGTTAGGGTTAGCCTTAGGTTTAGGGTGAAGTTTAGGTTAAGGATGAGGGTTAGGGTTAGGGTTAGGGTTAGGCATTTGGGTTAAGGTTAGGGTTAGGTTTAGGATTAGGCTTAGGGTTAGGGTTAGGTGGTTGGGTTAATGTTAGGGTCAGGTTTAGGGTTAGGTTTAGGGTTCGGTTTATGGTTAGGGCTACGGCTGGGGTAAAGTTTAATTTAAGGGTGAGGGTTGAGCTCAGGGTTAGCGTTAGAGGTTAGGGTTAGAGCTTAGGTTAGGATTAAGTTTAGGGTTAAGGTTAGGTTTAGATTTAGGGTTAGAGTTAGTGTTAGGGTTAAGTCATGTTTAGGTTTAGGGCTAGGTGAAGGTTATAGATAGGGTTAGGTTAAGGGTTGAGGTTAGGTTTAGATGGTAAGATGAGGGTTAATGCTAGGTTTCCATTTAAGCTGAGTGTGTAGGGTAAGTTTTAGGGTTAGGATTAGGGTTAGAGTTAGAGTTAGGGTCAGGGTTAGTTTTGAGTTTAGAGTTAGGGTTACGTTTATGGTACGGTCAGGATTAGGGGAGATTTAGTGTTACGTTTAGTTTTAGGGTTAGGGTTACAGAGAAGTTTATGTTAAGCGAGAGGGTTGGGGTTAGGGGTTTGGGTTCAGGTTAGAGTCAGGGTTAGGGTTAGGTTTAGGGTTAGGGTTACGTGTAGTGTTAGTGTTAGTTTTGCTTAGGGTTCGGGTTTGAATGAAGTTAGGGTACGCTTAGCGTTATGCTTAGGGTGAAATTCTGGTTAATGGTGAGGGTTCGGCTTAGGGTTAGGGTTAGAGTTAGGGTCAGTGGTTAGGGTTAGGTTTAGGGTTAAGGTTAGTTTTAGGCTAAGGATTAGGATTAGAGTTAGGGTTAAGGGTTACTGTTTCAGTTAGGTTTAGGTTAAGGTTATAATTAGGGTTAAGTTTAGGGTTAGGGTAAGAGTTAGAGTTACATTTACAGTTAAGGTGAGGGTTTTGGGTAAGTGTTACGGTTAAGGTTAGGGTTAGGGCTAGGGTTAGGGTTAGAGTTAGGGTTAAGGGTTAGGGTTAGGTTTAAGATTATGGTAGGCTTAAAGATAGGGTTAAGTTTAGGTTAGGGTTAGGGTCAGGGTTAGAATTAGAATTAGGTTTAGGGCGAGGATTAGGGTCAGAGTTATTGTAAGGGTTAGGTTTCGGGTTACAGGTGGGCCAAGGTTAAGGTGAGGGTTAGGTTTATGGGTAGGGTTAGGGTTAAAGTCAGGGTGAGTTTTAGGTTAGGGATAGTGTGAAGTCTAAGATAGGGTGAGGGTTAGGGTTATGGCTAAGGTTTGGGCTTGTTTTCAGGTTAGTGTTAAGGTTATGTTTAGGGTTAGGGTTACGTTCAGGGGTTGTGTTCAGTTTTAGGGTTAGGGTTAGATTTAAGGTTAGGGTTAAGTTTAGTGTTATGTTTAGGGTTAGGGTCATGATTGTCTTAGGCTTTGTGGTTGGGGTGAGGGTTAGTTTTAAGGTTAGGGTTGGGTAGGGTTAGGATTATCCTTATGATAAGGCGTTAGGGGTTAGAGGTGTAGTTTAGGGTTAGGGTTTGGGTGAGGGTTCCAGTTAGGCCTTGTGGTTCTGGTCATGGTTAGTTTTGGTTTAGGGTAAGGGTTAGGTTCATGATTCGGTTTCGGGTTAGTGTTAGAGTTAGGGTTAAGGTTTTTGCTAGGCTTTGGCATTAGCGTTAGGGTTTGTGTTAGGGTTAGGTTTATCATTAGGGCTCAGGGGTTTCAGGTTAATGTTAGGGTTAGGGTTAGGGATAGCATTAGGGTTAGGGTTTTGGGATACGGTTAGGATTTAGGGTGAGGGTTACGCTTAGTTTTACAGTTAAGGTGAGGGTTTAGGGTAATTGTTATGATTAGGGTTACAGTCAGAAATAGGGTTTGGTTTAGGATTAGGGTTAGGTGTAGGGTAAGAATTAGGTTTAGGTCCATGTTGAGGGTTAGACTTAGTGTTCTATTTAGGGTAAAGGTTAGGGGTAGGGTTAGGATTAGGTCTAGGGTTAGGATTAGGATTATTTTAGGGTTAGGTTCAGGGCTATTGTAAGTGTTCAGTTTAGGGTTACAGATGGACTAGCGTTATTCTTAGAGTTAGGTTTAAGGTTAGGGTTTGGGTTAGGTCTAGGTTTAGGGTTAAGGTTATGGTTAGTGTTCGGATGAAGTTCAGGATAGGGTGAGGGTTATTTTTATGGTGAGGGCTAGGGTTTGGGTTTGTGTTCAGGTTAGTGTTAAGGATAGGTTTAGGGTTCGGTTAGGGTTAGGTGTTATGTCTAGGGTCAGCGTTAGGTTAGGTTTAGGGTTAGTGTGTAGTTTAGGTTAAGGGTGAAGGTTATGATAAGGGTTAGGATTATAGATGGTGTTAGATGTTAGGTTTAGGGTGTTAGGGTTGGGTTTATGGTTAGGGTAGGTTTAAGTTTAGGTTTAATATTAGGGTTAGGGTTAGATTTGGGTTACTGTTCGTATTAGGGTTAGGGTTAGGGATAAGTTTGGGGATAGCGTTAGGTTTAGGGTTGGGGATTCGGTTAAGGATTAGGGTGAGGGTTAGGGTTAGGTTTACAGTTAAGGTGAGGGTTTAGGGTAATTGTTATGGTTAGGGCTCGAGTTAGAGTTAGGCTTAGGGTTAGGGTGATGTTTCAGTTAATAGTCACGTTAGAGTTAAAGTTAGAGTAGGGTCAAGTTAGTGTTCGGGTTAGGTATAGAGTTAGGGTTCGGGTAGGGGTAAGGTTACGGTTAAGGGTAGCTTTAGGGTAAAGGGCAGGGCTAGGTTAGTGTTAGGTTTAGAGTTAGAGTTAGTGCTAGGGTTTGGGGTAATGCTTATGGTAAGGTTTAAAGTTATTGTTAGGGTTTGTTAGGTGGTTAGGGTTGTGTTTGTTACAGGGTTACGGTTGTATTTTTAGGGGTTTAGAGTTGTGTTTGTTAGGGGCTTAGGGTTGTTTATTAGGGGGTTAGGGTTGTTTTTGTGAGGGGGTTAGTGTCGTTTGTTGTTAGAGGGTTAGGGTTGTTTGTTGTTAGGCAGTTACCGTTGTTTGTTCTTAGGTGGTTAGTGTTGTTTGTTGTTAGGGGGATAGGGTTTGTTGTTAGGGGTTAGTGTTGTTTGTTTTTAGGGGGTTATTGTTGTTTCGTGTTAGGGGGTTAGTGTTGTTTGTTGTTGGGGGTTAGTGTTGTTTGTTGTTCGGGGGTTAGGTTTGTTTGTTGTTAGGGGGTTAGTTTTGTTTGTTGTTAGGGAGTTAGTGTTGTTTGTTGTTAGGGGGTTAGTGTTGTTTGCTGTTAGGCGTTAGGTTTGTTTGTTATTAGGTGGTTAGTGTTGTTTGTAATTAGGGTGTTCGGGTTGTTTGTTGTTTGTTGGTTAGTGTTGTTTGTTGTGATTACTGTTGTTTGTTGTTAGGGTTTAGGGTTGTTTCTTGTTAGGGAGTCAGTGTTGTTTGTTGTTACGGTGTAAGGGTTGATTGTTGTTAGTGAGTTTGGGTTCTTTGTTGTTAGGGGGTTAGTGTTGTTTGTTCTTACGGGGTTAGTGTTGTTTGTGGTTAGGGTGTTAGTGTTGTTTGTGGTTAGGGGGTGAGTGTTGTTGGTTCTTAGGGCCTTAGGATTGTTTCTTGTTAGGGGTTTAAGGTTGTTTGTTGTTAGGAGGTTAGGGTTGTTTGTTGTTACGGGGTTAGGTTAGTTTCTTGTTAGGGGTTTAGTGTTGTTTGTTGTTAGGGGGTTAGGGTTGTTTCTTGTTGGGGTTTAGTGGTTTTTGTTGTTAGGGTGTTAGTGTTGTTTCTTGTTAGGGTGTTAGTGTTTGTTGTTAGGGGGTTAGTGTTGTTTGATGTTAGGGGTTTAGGGTTGTTTGTTGTTAGGGGGTTAGTGTTGTTTGTTGTTAGGGTGTTAGGGTTGTTTGTTGTTAGTGGGTAAGGGTTGTTTGTTGTTAGTGGGTTAGTGTTTTTGGTTTTTAGGGGTTAGGGTTGTTTGTTGTTTGGGGGTTAGTGTTGTTTGTTGTTAGGGGGTTAGGCTTGTTTGTTGTTAGGGTGTTAGTGTTCTTTGATGTTAGGGGATTAGGGTTGTTTGTTGTTAGGGGGTTAGTGTTGTTTGTTGTTAGGGGGTTAGGGTTGTTTCTAGTTGGGGTTTAGTACTGTTTGTTGTTAGGGTGTTAGTGTTGTCCGTTTTTGGGGGTTAGTGTTGTTGTTGTTAGGGGGTTAGTGTTGTTTGTTGTTAGGGTGTGAGAGTTGTTTGTTGTTTGGGGTTTGTGTTGTTTTTTAGGGGGTTAGTTTTGTTTTTTGTTAGTGGGTTTGTGTTGTTTGTAGTTAGGGGATTAGGGTTGTTGTTAGAGGGTTAGTGTTGGTTGTTGTTGGGGCTTAGTGTTGTTTGTTGTTAGGGGTTCGGGATGGTTCTTGTTAGGGTGTTAGTGTTGTTTGTTGTTAGGGGGTTAGTGTTGTTTGTTGTTAGGTGTTCAGGGTTGTTTCTTGTTGGGGTTTAGTGGGTTTTGTTGTTAGGGTGTTAGTGTTTTTGCTTAGGGGGTTAGTGCTGTTGGTTGTTAGGGGGTAAGGGTTGTTTGTTGTTAGGGGTTTAGGGTTGTTTGTTGTTAGTGGGTTAATGTTGCTTGTTGTTAGGGGTTCAGAGTTTTTTGTTGTTAGGGGGTTAGAGTTGTTTGTTCTTAGAAGATTTGGGTTCTTTCTTGTTGGTGGTTAGTGTTGTTTGTTTTTAGGGGATAAGTGTTGGTTGTTGTTAGGGGGTTAGTTTTTTTTGTTTTTACTAGGTTAGTGCTGTTGGTGGTTAGGGGGTTAGTGTTGTTTGTTGTTTAGGGGGTTAGGGTTGTTTGTTGTTAGGGGGTTAGGGTTGTTTGTTGTTAGGGGGTTAGTGTTGTTTGTTGTTAGGTGTTTACGGTTGTTGTTTGTTAGGGGGTTAGGGTTGTTTGTTGTTTCGGGTTTAAGGTAGTTTCTTGTTAGGGGATTAGTGTTGTTTGTTGTTAGTCGGTTAGGGTTGTTTGTTGTTTGGTTAGGGTTGTTTGTTGCTAGGGGGTTAGGGATGATTGTTGTTAGGGTGTTAGTGTTGTTTGTTGTTAGGGGGTTAGTGTTGTTTGTTGTTAGGTGTTCAGGGTTGTTTCTTGTTGGGGTTTAGTGGGTTTTGTTGTTAGGGTGTTAGTGTTTTTGGTTAGGGGGTTAGTGTTGTTGTTTGTTAGGGGGTAAGGGTTTGTTGTTAGGGGTTTAGGGTTGTTTGTTGTTAGTGGGTTAGTGTTGTTTGTTGTTAGGGGTTCAGAGTTTTTTGTTGTTAGGGGGTTAGAGTTGTTTGTTGTTAGAGGATTTGGGTTCTTTCTTGATGCAGGTTAGTGTTGTTTGTTTTTAGGGGATAAATGTTGGTTGTTGTTAGGTGGTTAGTTTTTTTTGTTTTTACTGGGTTAGTGCTGTTGGTGGTTAGGGGGTTAGTGTTGTTCATTGTTTAGGGGGTTAGGGTTGTTTGTTGTTAGGGGGTTAGGGTTGTTTGTTGTTAGGGGGTTAGTGTTGCTTGTTGTTAGGGGTTTACGATTGTTGGTTGTTAGGGGGTTAGGGTTCTTTGTTGTTAAGGGTTAGGGTTGCTTGTTGTTACGGGGTTAGGGTAGTTTCTTGTTAGGGGGTTAGTGTTGATTGTTGTTAGTGGGTTAGTGGTGTTTGTTGTTAGGGGTTCAGAGTTGTTTGTTGTTAGAGGATTTGGGTTCTTTCTTGTTAGGGGGTTAGTGTTGTTTGTTTTCAGGGGATAAGTACTGGTTGTTCTTAGGGGGTTAGTGTTTTATGTTTTTACTGGGTTACTGGTGTTGGTGGTTAGGGGGTTAGTGTTGTTGGTTGTTTAGGGGGTTAGGGTTGTTTGTTGTGAGGGGGTTAGGGTTGTTTGTTGTTAGGGGGTTAGTGTTGTTTGTTGTTAGGTGTTTACGGTTGTTGGTTGTTAGGGGGTTAGGGTTGTTTGTTGTTTCGGGTTTAAGGTAGATTCTTGTTAGGGGTTTAGTGTTGTTTGTTGTTAGTCGGTTAGGGTTGTTTGTTGTTTGGTTAGGGTTGTTTGTTGTTAGGGGGTTAGGGTTATTTGTTGTTAAGGGTTTAGGGTAGTTTATTTTTAGGGGGTTAGTGTTTTTTGTTGTTAGGTGGTTAGTGTTGTTTCTTGTTAGAGAGTTAGGGTTCTTTGTTGTTAGAGGCTTAGGGTTGTTTTTTGTTAGTGGGTTAGAGTAGTTTGTTGTTGGGGGTTAGGGTTGTTTGTTTTTAGGGGGTTAGGGTTGTTGTTAGGTGGTTAGTGTTGTTTCTATTTAGGGGTTTCGGGTTGTTTCTTGTTGAGGTTTAGTGGTTTTTGTTGTTAGGGCGTTAGTGTTGTTTGTGGTTAGGGGGTTAGTGTTGTTTGTATTTAGGGGTTTAGGGTTGTTTCTTGTTGGGCTTTAGTAGTTTTTGTTGTTAGGGTGTTAGTATTGTTTGTTGTTAGGGGGTTAGTGTTGTTTGTTCTTACGGGGTTAGTGTTGTTTGTGGTTAGGGTTTTAGTGTTGTTTGTAGTTAGGGGGTGAATGTTGTTGGTTGTTAGGGGGTTAGGATTGTTTGTTGTTAGGGATTTAGGGTTGTTTGTTGTTAGGGGGTTAAGGTTGTTTGTTGTTATTAGGTTAGGGTTGTTTGTTGTTACGGGGTTAGGATAGTTTCTTGTTAGGGGTTTAGTGTTGTTTCTTGTTAGGGGGTTAGTGTTTGTTGTTAGGGGTTTAGGGTTGTTTCTTGTTGGGGTTAGTGGTTTTTGTTGTTAGGGTGTTAGTTTTGTTTGTTGTTAGTGGGTTAGTGTTGTTTGTAGTTAGGGGATTAGGGTTGCTGTTAGAGGGTTAGTGTTGGTTGTTGTTAGGGTGTTAGGGTTGTTTGTTGTTAGTGGGTTAGGGTTGTTTGTTGTTGGTGGGTTAGTGTTTTTGGTTTTTAGGGGTTAGTGTTGTTTGTTGTTAGGGGGTTAGGGTTGTTTGTTGTTAGGGTGTTAGTGTTCTTTGATGTTAGGGGTTTAGGGTTGTTTGTTGTTAGGGGGTTAGTGTTGTTTGTTGTTAGGGGATTAGGGTTGTTTGTAGTTAGGGTTTAGTAGTGTTTGTTGTTAGGGTGTTAGTGTTGTCCGTTTTTCGGGGTTAGTGTTGTTGTTGTTAGGGGGTTAGTGTTGTTTGTTGTTAGGGTGTGAGAGTTGTTTGTTGTTTGGGGTTTGTGTTGTTTTTTAGGGGGTTAGTTTTGTTTGTTGTTAGTGGGTTAGTGTTGTTTGTAGTTAGGGGATTAGGGTTGTTGTTAGAGGGTTAGTGTTGGTTGTTGTTAGGGTGTTAGGGTTGTTTGTTGTTAGTGGGTTAGGGTTGTTTGTTGTTGGTGGGTTAGTGTTTTTGGTTTTTAGGGGTTAGTGTTGTTTGTTGTTAGGGGGTTAGGGTTGTTTGTTGTTAGGGTGTTAGTGTTCTTTGATGTTAGGGGTTTAGGGTTGTTTGTTGTTAGGGGGTTAGTGTTGTTTGTTGTTAGGGGATTAGGGTTGTTTGTAGTTAGGGTTTAGTAGTGTTTGTTGTTAGGGTGTTAGTGTTGTCCGTTTTTCGGGGTTAGTGTTGTTGTTGTTAGGGGGTTAGTGTTGTTTGTTGTTAGGGTGTGAGAGTTGTTTGTTGTTTGGGGTTTGTGTTGTTTTTTAGGGGGTTAGTTTTGTTTGTTGTTAGTGGGTTAGTGTTGTTTGTAGTTAGGGGATTAGGGTTGTTGTTAGAGGGTTAGTGTTGTTTGTTGTTGGGGCTTAGTGTTATTTGTTGTTAGGGGATTAGGGATGGTTGTTGTTAGGGTGTTAGTGTTGTTTGTTGTTAGGGGGTTAGTGTTGTTTGTTGTTAGGTGTTTAGGGTTGTTTCTTGTTGGAGTGTAGTGGGTTTTGTTGTTAGGGTGTTAGTGTTTTTGCTTAGGGGGTTAGTGCTGTTGGTTGTTAGGGGGTAAGGGTTGTTTGTTGTTAGGGGTTTAGGGTTGTTTGTTGTTAGTGGGTTAGTGTTGCTTGTTGTTAGGTGTTCAGAGTTTTTTGTTGTTAGGGGGTTAGAGTTGTTTGTTCTTAGAGGATTTGGGTTCTTTCCTGTTGGGGTTTAGTGTTGTTTGTTTTTAGGGGATAAGTGTTGGTTGTTGTTAGGGGGTTAGTTTTTTTTGTTTTTACTGGGTTAGTGCTGTTGGTGGTTAGGGGTTTAGTGTTGTTGGTTGTTTAGGGGGTTAGGGTTGTTTGTTGTTAGCGGGTTAGGGTTGTTTCTTGTTAGGGGGTTAGTGTTGTTTGTTGTTAGGTGTTTACGGTTGTTGGTTGTTAGGGCATTAGGGTTGTTTGTTGTTTCGGATTTAAGGTTGTTTCTTGTTAGGGGTTTAGTGTTGTTTGTTGTTAGTCGGTTAGGGTTGTTTGTTTGGTTAGGGTTGTTTGTTGTTAGGGGGTTAGGGTTGTTTGTTGTTTCGGGGTTAGGGTAGTTTCTCGTTAAGGGGTTAGTGTTGTTTGTTGTTAGTGGGTTAGGGTTGTTTGTTGTTTGGTTAGGGTTGTGTGTTCTTAGGGGGTTAGTGTTGTTTGTTGTTAGGGCTTTAGGGTTTTTTCTTGTTGGGGTTTAGTGGTTTTTGTTGTTAGGGTGTTAGTGTTGTTCGTGGTTAGGGGGTTAGTGTTGTTTGCTGTTAGGGGGTTAGGCTTGTTTGTTGTTAGGGTGTTAGTGTTCTTTGATGTTAGGGGATTAGGGTTGTTTGTTGTTAGGGGGTTAGTGTTGTTTGTTGTTAGGGGGTTAGGGTTGTTTCTAGTTGGGGTTTAGTACTGTTTGTTGTTAGGGTGTTAGTGTTGTCCGTTTTTGGGGGTTAGTGTTGTTGTTGTTAGGGGGTTAGTGTTGTTTGTTGTTAGGGTGTGAGAGTTGTTTGTTGTTTGGGGTTTGTGTTGTTTTTTAGGGGGTTAGTTTTGTTTTTTGTTAGTGGGTTAGTGTTGTTTGTAGTTAGGGGATTAGGGTTGTTGTTAGAGGGTTAGTGTTGTTTGTTGTTGGGGCTTAGTGTTATTTGTTGTTAGGGGATTAGGGATGGTTGTTGTTAGGGTGTTAGTGTTGTTTGTTGTTAGGGGGTTAGTGTTGTTTGTTGTTAGGTGTTTAGGGTTGTTTCTTGTTGGAGTGTAGTGGGTTTTGTTGTTAGGGTTTTAGTGTTTGTGGTTAGGGGGTTAGTGCTCTTGGTTGTTAGGGGGTAAGGGTTGTTTGTTGTTAGGGGTTTAGGGTTGTTTGTTGTTAGTGGGTTAGTGGTGTTTGTTGTTAGGGGTTCAGAGTTTTTTGTTGTTAGGGGGTTAGAGTTGTTTGTTGTTAGAGAATTTGGGTTCTTTCTTGTTGCGGGTTAGTGTTGTTCGTTTTTAGGGGATAAATGTTGGTTGTTGTTAGGTGGTTAGTTTTTTTTGTTTTTACTGGGTTAGTGCTGTTGGTGGTTAGGGGGTTAGTGTTGTTCGTTGTTTAGGGCATTAGGGTTGTTTGTTGTTAGGGGGTTAGTGTTGCTTGTTGTTAGGGGTTTACGGTTGTTGGTTGTTGGGGTGTTAGGGTTGTTTGTTGTTAGGGGGTTAGGGTTCTTTGCTGTTAAGGGTTAGGGTTGTTTGTTGTTACGGGGTTAGGGTAGTTTCTTGTTAGGGGGTTAGTGTTGTTTGCTGTTAAGGGGTTAGTGTTGTTTTTTGTTAGGGGGTTAGGGTTGTTTGTTGTTAGAGGGTTAGAGTTGATTGTTGTTGGGCAGTTAGCCTTGTTTGTTGTTAGGTGGTTAGGGTTGTTTGTTGTTAGGGGGATAGGGTTGTTTTTTTTTATGGATTAGTGTTGTTTGTTGTTAGACGTTAGGGTTGTTTGTTGTTAGGGGGTTTGTGTTGTTTGTTTTTAGGGAGTTAGGATTGTTTCTTGTTAAGGGGTGAGTGTTGTTTGTTGTTAGGGGGTTAGTGTTGTTTGTTCTTAGAGGGTTAGTGTTGTTTGTTGTTGGGGTTAGTGTTTTTGTTTTTAGGGGTTTAGGGTTGTTTTTTGTTTGGGGGTTCGTGTTGTTTGTTGTTAGGGGGTTAGGGTTGTTGTTAGGGGATTAGTGTTGTTTGTTGCTAGGGGGTTAGTGTTGTTTGTTCTTGGGGGTTTGTATTGTTAGTTGTCAGGGGGTTAGTGTTGTTTGTTCTTAGGGGGTTAGGGTTTTTTGTTGTTAGGGGGTTAGGGTTGTTTCTTGTTAGGGGGTTAGTGTTGTTTGTTGTTAAGGGGTTAGTGTTGTTTGTTGTTAGGGGTTTACTGTTGTTTGTTTTTATGGTCTTAGGGTTGTTTGTTGTTAGGGGGTTAGTTTTGTTTGTTGATAGGGGGTTAGGGTTGTTTGTTGTTAGGGGGTGGGTGTTGTTTGTTCTTAGGGGGTTACTGTTGTTTGATGTTAGGGGATTAGGGTTGTTCGTTGTTAGGGGGTTAGTGTTGTTTCTTGTTAGGGGGTGAGTGTGGTTTCTCTTTAGGTGGTTTGTGTTGTTTGTTGTTGGGGGTTTAGGGTTTTTTGTTGTTAGGAGGTTAGGGTTGTTTCTTGTTGGTGGGTTAGGGTTGTTTGTTGTTAGGGGGTTAGGGTTGTTTGTTGTTAGCGGGTTAGTGTTGTTTCGTCTTAGGGCGTTAGTGTTGTTTGTTTTTAGGGGGTTCGGGTTGTTTCTTGTTTGGGTGTTCATGTTGTTTTTTGTTTGGGGGTTAGGGTTGTTTGTTTTAGGGGGATTAGTGTTGTTTGTTGTTGGGGGTTAGGGTTGTTTGTTGTTGGGAGTTATTGTTGTTTGTTGTTAGGGGGTTAGTCTTTTTTGTTTTTAGGGGTTTAGGGTTGTTTCTTGCTGGGGGGTTAGTGTTGTTTGCTGTTAGGGTGTTAGGGTTGTTTCTGTTAGGGGGTGGGTTTTGTTTGTTGTTACGGGGTTAGTGTTGTTTGTTGTTGGGACTTAGTGTTGTTTGTTGTTAGTGGGTTAGTGTTGGTTGTTGTTAGGGGGTTAGTGTTGTTTATTGATAGGGGGTTAGGGTTGTTTGTTGTTACGGGGTTAGTGTTGTTTCTTGTTAGGGAGTTAGTGTTGTTTGTAGTTAGGGGGATAGGGTTGTTTGTTGTTAGTGTGTTAGTGTTGTTTTTTGTTAGGAGGTTAGTGTTGTTTGTTGTTAGGGGGTTAGTGTTGTTTCTTGTGAGGGTGTTAGTGTTGTTTGTTGTTACGGGGTTAGGGTTGTTTGTTGTTAGTGGGTTAGGGTTCTTTGTTTTTAGTGGGTTAGTGTTCTTTGTTGTTAGGGGGTTGGTGTTGTTTTATATTAGGGGGATAGGGTTGTTTGTTGTTAGGGGGTTAGGGTTGTTTCTTGTTAGGGGGTCAGTGTTGTTTGTTGTTAGGGGGTTAGTGTTGTTTGTTGTTAGAGGGTTAGTGTTGTTTTTTGTTAGGGGTTTAGAGTTGTTTGTTGTTTGGGGGTTTGGGTTGTTTGTTGTTACCGGGTTAGTGTTGTTTGTTGTTAGTGGGTAGGTTTGTTTGTTGTTAGGGGGTTAGTGTTGTTTGTTGTTAGGGTGTTAGTGTTTGTTGTTGGGGGTTAATGTTGTTTGCTGTTAGGGGGTTTGTGTTGTTTGGTGTTAGTGGGTTAGGGTTTTTTGTTGTTAGGGGGTTAGTGTTGTTTCTTGTTAGGGGGTGAGTGTTGTTTGTTTTTCGGGGTTAGTGTTGTTTGTTGTTAGGGGTTTAGGGTTGTTTGTTGTTAGGGGGTTAGGATTTTTTGTTTTTAGGTGTTTAGGTTTGTTTGTTGTTAGGTGGTTACTGTTGTTTGTTCTTAGGGGGTTAGTGGTGTTTGTTGTTAGGGGGTTAGTGTTTTTTGTTGTTAGTGGGTTAGGATTGTTTGTTGTTAGGGAGTTCGGGTTGTTTGTTGTTACGGAGTTAGGGTTGTTTGTTTTTAGGGGGTTCGTGTTGTTTGTTGTTAAGGGGTTAGTGTTGTTTGTTGTTAGGGGGTTAGGGTTGTTTTTTGTCAGGGGGTTAGGGTTGTTTGTTAGGGGGTTATGCTTGTTTGTGAGGGGGTTACGGTTGTTACTGTTAGGGGGTTAGGGTTGTTTGTTGTTAGGGGGTTAGGGTTGTTTGTTGTTACGGGGTTAGGCTTGTTTGTTGTTAGTGGGTTAGGGTTGTTTCTTGTTAGGGGCTTAGTGTTGTTTGTTGTTAGGGTGTTAGGGTTGTTTCTTGTTAGGGGTTCGTTTTGTTTCTTGTTAGTGTTGTTTATTGTTAGGGGTTTAGTGTTGTTTGTTGTTAGGGGTTTAGGATTGTTTGTTGTTAGGGGGTTACGGTTGTTTGTTGTTAGGGGGTTTGTGTTGTTTGTTGTTAGGGGGTTTGGTTTTTTGTTGTTAGGGGTTAGGGTTGTTTGTTGTTAGGGTGTTAGGGTTGTTAGGGGTTTGGGTTTTTTTGTTAGGGGTTTGCGTTGTTTGTTACGGGTTTATGGTTGTTTTGTTGGGGGTTAGTGTTGTTTGTTGTTAGGGGGTTAGGGTTGTTTTTTGTTAGGGGTTAGTGTTGTTTGTTGTTAGTGGGTTAGGGCTTTTTGTTGTTAGGGGGTTAGTGTTGTTTGTTGTTAGGGGGTTAGGGGTGTTTTTACGTGGTTAGGGTTGTTTTTGTTAGGGGGTTAGGGTATTTTTTTAGGGGGTTAGGTTGTTTTTGTTAGGGGGTTAGTGTTGTTTGTTAGAGATTTAGGGTTTCTTGTTAGGGGGTTAGGGTTGTTTGTTAGGGGTTTCGGGTTGTTTGTTGTTAGGGGGTTAGGGTTGTTTCTTCTTAGGGCTTTAGAGTTGTTTGTTTTTAGGGGTTAGGGTTGTTTGTTTTTAGGGGGTTAGAGTTGTTTGTTAGGGGGTTATCGTTGTTTGTTTTTAGGGGGATAGGGTTGATTGATTTTAGGGGGTTAGGTTTGTGTTTGTTAGGGGGTTAGTGTTTTTTGTTAGTATGTTCTGGTTGTGTTTCTAAGGGGTTAGTGTCGTTTTTGTTTGGGGGTTAGGGTTGTTTGTTGTTAGGGGGTTCGGGTTGTTTGTTGTTAGGGGTTTGGGGTTGTTTGTTGTTAGTGGTTAGTTTTGTTTCTTGTTGGGGGTTAGGGTTTTTTGTTATTAGGGGGTTAGGGTTGTTTGTTAGGTGGTTAGGGTTGCTTTTTTAGGGGGTTAGTGTATTTTTTAGGGGGTTAAGGTTGTTTTTGTTAAGGGATTAGGGTTGTTTGTTAGAGGGTTACGGTTTCTTGTTAGGGTTTTAGGGTTGTTTGTTAGGGGTTTCGGGTTGGTTGTTGTTAGGGGGTTAGGTTTGTTTGTTGTTATGGGGTTAGAGTTGTTTGTTAGGGTGTTAGGGTTGTTTGTTGTTGGGGGTTAGGGTTGTTTGTTAGGGGGTTAGGTTTGTTTTTCCTTTTTCCCTCCCTTTTTCATTGCCTTTTTGCCGTTTTGTCTTGCCTTTTGACTTTTTTGCTCTTTTCTTTTTTTCCTTCTGCCTTATCTTGTCTTTTGTCCTTTTGCCTTCCTTTTTGCCTTCCCTTTTTCATTTTTACTTTTTTGCCTTTTTACCTTTGTTTCCCTTCTGTTTTTGCCTTTTTGTTGACTTATTCCCTTGTGTTTTTGGAGATTTTTGCCTTTTTTCCTTCCCTTTTTTCCATTTTAAATTTGACTTATCTCTTCCTTTTTGCATTGCCTTTTGCATTTTTCGTTTGCCTTTAGCCTTTATTCCTTCTTTTTATTGCTTTTGCCCTTTTACTTTTTTACCTTTTTGCCTTTTTCCTTCCCTTGCCTTGCTTTGCTTTGTGTTTCTCTTTTTGTCTTGCATTGTGTTTTTGCCTTTTTGCCTTGACTTCTCTTTTGACTTCTTGACTTTTTGCCTTGTTTTTGCCTTTTTCCCTTGTCTTTTGGCCTTTTTCCTTTTTTGCCTTTCCTTTTTGCCTTGACTTTTTCCCTTTTAAGCTTGACTTTTTCATTGCCTTTTTGCCTTTATGACTTGCCTTTTTGCCTTTTTACCAGTTTGCCTTCCCTTTTTCGTTTTTACTGTATCACCTAGCCATTTTGCATTTTTGTCTCGCCTTTTTCCTTCTCTGTTTTTGCCTTGCATTTAACCTTTTTGCGTTGTCTTTTGACTTTTTTCCTCTGCCTTTTTTCTGTTTGCATTATCTTTTTGTCTTTTTGTCCTTTTGCCTTGCCTTTTTGGCTTTACCTCTTTGCCTTGTTTTTTTCCCTTTTTGTCTTGCCTTTTTGCCTCAGTTTATTCCCTTTTTTGCTGCCCGTTTTAGCTTTTTGCTTGTGTTTTTGACTTTTTCCCCATTTGTCTTTTTTCCTTTTTGTGTTATCTTTTTTCCTTTTTGTCCTTTTTCCTTGCCTTTTTGCCTTGCATTTTTTCCTTTTTTGCCTTTCCTTCTTCCTTGCCTTTATTTCTTTTTGCTTTTTTCCCTTTTTACCTGCCTTGTATTGCCTTTTTGCCTTGCCTTTTTGCCTTTTTTTCTTTTTCCCTTGTCTTTTTGTTTTTTTCCTTGCCTTTTTTCCATTTTAACTTTTGCCTTATCTCTTTTCCTTTTGCATTTTTGCATTGCCTTTTTACCTTTTTGTTCTGCCTTTTAGACTTTATTCCTTTCCTTGCATTGCCTTTTTGCATTTTAGTTTTTCATCTTTTTCCTCTCCTTGCCTTGCATTTTTACCTTTTTGTCTTGCCTTTTGTTTTTGCCTTTTTGTCTTGACTTGCCTTCTGACTTTTTTCCTTTTTTCTTGTCTTTTTGCCTTTTTCCCTTTCCTTTTTGCCTTTTGTCTTGCCTTTTTCCCTTGCCTTTTTGATTGCTTTTTTGCCATTATGATTTGCCTTTTTGCCTTTTACCGTATTGTCTTCACTTTTTGCCTTTTCGTTTTCCCTTTTTGCTTTATCCCTTTTTGCGTTGCATTTTCCCTTTTTGCCTTGCCTTTCAACTTTTTGTCTCTTTGCCTTTTTTCCTTTCTGTCCCTTTGCCTTGCCTTTTTTCTTTTTTCCTTCTCTTCTTCCTTTTTTGCCTTTTTACCTTGCGTTGACATTTTATCTTTTTTCTTTGCCTTTTATACTGATCTTTTTAGATTTTTGCCTTTTTTCCTTTCCTTTTTGCCTTTTTTCTTGCCTTATTGCCTTGAATTTTTCTCTTCTTACCTTGCCTTTTTTCATTGCTTTTTGCCTTTAGGATTTGCCTTTTTACCAGTTTGCCTTCCTTTTTTGTCTTTTTACTGTATTACCTTGCCTTTTTGCCTTTTTCCCTTTATGCCTTGCATTTTACCTTTTTGCCTTGGCTTTTGACTTTTTGCCTCTTTGTCTTTTTTCCTTCCTTCCCTTTTTTCTTTTGGCTTTTTTGTCTTTTTACCTTGCCTTTTCCCTTGTCTTTTGGCTTTTTGCCTTTTTTCTTTGTCTTTTTCCCTTTTGATCTTTTTTACCTTCTTGCTTTTTTCCTTGCCTTGCCTTGCTTTGCATTTTTGCCTTTTTGCCTTGACCTGCTTTTTCACTTTTGCCTTTTACCTTGTCTTTTTGCCTTTTTCCCTTTTCTTTTTTCCTTTTGTCTTGCCGTTTTGCCTTGACTTTTTGCCTTCTTGCCTTGCCTTTTTCGTTGCCTTTATGACTTGCCTTTTTGCCTTTTTACCGGTTTGCCTTCCCTTTTTCCTTTTTTCTTGCCTTTTTGCCTTTTTTGCTTCCATTTTACCTTTTTGCCTTGACTTTCTGTCTCTTTGTCTTTTGCCTCGTTTTTGCCTTTTTGTCCTTTTGCCTTGCCTTTTTGCCTTGTCTTTATTCCTTTTTGCCTTTTTTCTTTTCGCCCTGCCTTTTTTTCCTTTTTGCCTTACGCTTCTCCTTTTTTTTTTTTGCCCTTTTATGTTACCTTTTTGCCTTGATTTTTTCTGTTCTGTTTTTGGCTTTTTACGTCTTTTCCATCTTGACTTTGCCTTATCTCTTTTCCTTTTTGCATTTTTGCATTGCCTTTTTGCTTTCCCTTTTACCCTTTATTCCTTTCCTTGCATTGCCTTTTTGACTTGACCTTTTTAACTTTCTGCCTTTTTCCTTGCCTTGCCTTTAATTTTTGCCTTGCCTTGCCTTTTGAGTTTTTGCCTTGGCTTGTATTTTTGCCTTTTTGCCTTGACTTGCCTTTGACATTTTGCCTTTTTTATGTTTTGCATTGTCTTTTTGCCTTGCCTTTTCCCCTTTTTGCCTTTTTCAGTTGTCTTTTGGTGTTTTGCCTTTTTTCCTTGGTTTTTTCCATTTCTACTTTTACCGTATCTCTTTTCCTTTTTGCCGTTTTGCATTGCTTTGTTACGTTTTGCTTTGCCTTTTAGCCTTTTTGCCATTCCTTTTGTTGCCTTTTTGCCATTCCTTTTATTGCCTTTTTGCCTTTCTGCCTTTTTCCTTGCCATGCCTTGCGTTTTTTCCTTTTTACCTTGCCTTGCATTTTTGCCTTGTCTTTCCTTTTAACCTTTTGACTTCTCTTTTTGCTTTATTCACGTTTTGCATTGACTTTTTGCCTTTAGGTCTTTATGCCTTGCATTTTTGCATTTGTGCCTTGCCTTGCCTTGCCTTACCTTTTTGCCCTTTAGTCTTTTTGCCTTGGCTACCCTTGCCTATTTCCCTTTTTTCCTTTCCTTTCCTTGCCTTTTTCCCAGCCTTTTCCTGCCTTTACCTTTTTGTCTTCTCTTGGCTAGGCTTTTTGCCTATTTGCCTTGCCTTTTTGCCTTGCTTTGCTGATTTGCCTTTTTCCTTGCCTTTCCTTGCCTTCCATTTTTGTCTTTTTCCTTGCCTTGCCATACGTTTTTCCCTGGCCTTTTTGCCTCTTTTTCTTGCTTTGCTTTTTGCCTTGCCTTTTTCCCTTTTCTCCTTGCCTTTTTGCATTTTGCCTTTTTGCCTCGCCCTTTTGCTTTTCCTTGACTTGTCTTTTTGCCTTCATGCCTTGCCTTTTGGCGTTTTTACCTTATAGCTTGCCCTTTTGCCTTTTTACCTTATGGCCTTGCCTTTTCATCTTGCCTTTTTGGCTTTTTTGCCTTTTTGCCTTGCTTTGCCTTGCATTTTTGCCTTTTTGCCTTCCCATTTCCCTGGCTTTTTAGCTTTTTGCATTGTCTTTTTTGACTTTTGGCCTCTTTGCCTTTTTCCCTTTTGCCTTATCTTATAGCCTTTTACCATTTTGCCTTGCCTTTTTGCCTTTTTTCGTTTTTTCCTTGCCTTCTTGCCTTTTTCGTTTTGCCTTGCCTTTTTCCCTTTTACTTTTTTTTATTTTTACCTTGCCTTGCCTTGCCTGTTTGCCTTGCCTTTCTCCCTTGTCTTTTTGGATTTTGGCCTTTTTTCCATTTTTACTTTTGCCTTGTCTTTTTTCCTCTTTGCATTGCCTTTTTGCCTTTTTGCTTTGCCTTTTAGCCTTTATTCCTTTCCTTGCATTGCCTTTTTTGCTATAGACTTTTTTACCTTTTTCCTTGCCTTGCCTTGGTTTGCTTTTATGCCCCTTTGCCTTGCCTTCTGTTTTTGCCTTGACTTGCCTTTTGTCTTTTTGCCTTGTCTTTTTGCCTTTTTCCCTTGTTATTTTGCCTTTTTCCGTTTTTGCCTTTTCTTTTTGCCTTTTGTCTTGCCTTTTTGAGGCGACTTTTTCCCTTTTTGCCTTGCCTTTTTCCTTGCCTTATGACCTTTTTATCAGTTTTTCTTCCCTTTTTGGCTTTTTACCATATTGCCTTGCCTTTTTGTGTTTTTCCCTTTTTGCCTTGCCTTTCGACTTTTTGCCTCTTTTCCTTTTGCCTTTTCATGCTTTTGCCTTTTTGCCTTGCTTTTTCACAGTTTGCCTTCCCTTTTTCCCTTCCGTTTTAGCTTTTTGCCTTGTCTTCTTGACTTTTTCCATTTTTTTCTTTTTTCCTTTTGCCTTCTCTTTTTGCCTTTTTATCCTTTTCCCTGCCCTTTTTGCCATTTTTCCTTGCCTGTATTCCTTTTTGTCCTGTCTTTTTGCCTAAGTTATTATTTTTTAATAATTTTTATTGTGCTTTAAGTGAAAGTTTACAAATCCAGTCATTCTGTCACATATAAGCTTATATACACCTTACTACATACTCCCATTTTCTCTCCCCTTAATGAGTCAGCCTGCTCCCTTCTTCCAGTCTCTCGTTTTGTGACAGTTTTGCCAGTTTCTATCCCTCTCTACCCTCCCATATCCCCTCCAGAAAGGAGATGCCAATACAGTCTCACGTGTCCACCTGATACAAGTATCTCAGTGTTCATCAGAATCTCTCTCCAGCCCATTGCCCAGTCCCTTCCACGTCTCATGAGTAGTCTTCGGGAATGATTCCTGTCCTGGGACAACAGAAGTTTTGGGGACCATGACAGCCGTGATTCTTCTAGTCTTGGCCAGACCATTAAGTCTGGTCTTTTTATGAGAATTTGGGGTCTGCATCCCACTGTTCCGCTGCTCCCTCAGGAGTTCTCTCTTGTGTTCCCTGTCAGGGCAGTCATCGGTTGTGGCCGGGCACCATTTAGTTCTGGGCTCAGGATGATGTAAGTCTCTAGTTCATGTGGCCCTTTCTGTCTCTTGGGTTCATAGTTACCGTGTGACCTTGTTGTTCTTCATTCTCCTTTGATCCAGATGGGTTGACACCAGTTGATACATCTTAGATGGCCGCTTGTTAGCATTTCAGCCCCCAGAAGCCACACTTCAAAGTGGGATGCAGAATGTTTTCATAATAGAAATGCCAATTGACTTACAAGTCCCCTTATGCCATAGTCCCCAAACCCCCGCCCTTGCTCCACTGACCTTTGAAGCATTCTGTTTATCCTGGAAACTTCTTTGCTTTTGGCCAATTGAGCTGGCCTTCCCTGTACTGAGTATTGTCCTTCCCTTCACCTAATATAGTTCTTATCTACTAACTAATCAGTAAATAACCGTCTTCCACCCTCCCTCCCTCCCCCCTTGTAACCACAAAAGAATGTGTTCTCAGTTTATACTATTTCTCAAGAACTTATAGTACTGGTCTTATACAATATTTGTCCTTTGGCATCTGATTATTTTCACTCAGCATAATGCCTTCCAGGTTCCTCCATGTTATGAAGTGTTTCATAAATTCGTCACTGTTCTTTATCGATGCGTAGTATTCCATTGTGTGAATACACCACAATTTATTTAACCATTCTTCTGTTGATGGACACCTTGGTTGCTTCCAGGTTTTTGCTATTCTAACAGTGCTGCAATAAACATGTGTGCGCATATATCTGTTCTTGTAAAGAATCTAGGATATATTCCGAGGAGTGGGATTTCTGGGTTGTATGGTAGTTCTATTTCTAACTTTTTAAGAAAACGCCAGATAGATTTCCAAAGTGGTTGTACCATTTTACATTCCCACCAGCAGTGTATAAGTGTTCCAATCTCTCCGCAGCCCCTCCAACGTATTTATTATTTTGTGTTTTTTGGATTAATGCCAGCCTTGTTGGAGTGAGCTGGAATCTCATCGAAGTTTTAATTTGCATTTCTCTAATTTTTTTTTAATGGCTAATGATCGAGAGCATTTTCTCATGTATCTGTTAGCCGCCTGAATATCTTCTTTAGTGAAGTGCGTGTTCATATCCTTTGCCCACTTTTTGATTGGGTTGTTTGTCTTGTGTGGTTGAGGTTTAACGGAATCATATAGATTTTAGAGATCAGGAGCTGATCAGAGATGTCATAGCTGAAAATTCTTCCCCAATCTGTAGGTGGTCGTTTTCCTCTTTCGGTGAAGTCTTTAGATGAGCATAGGTGTTTGATTTTTAGGAGCTCCCAGTTATATGGTTTATCTTCGTCATTTTTGGTAATGTTTTGTATTCTGTTTATTCCTTGCGTTAGGGCTCCTAACGTTGTCCCTATTTTTTCTTCCATGACCTTTATCGTTTTAGTCTTTATGTTTAGGTCTTTGATCCACTTGTAGTTAGTTCCTGTGCATGGTGTGAGGTATGGGTCCTGTTTCATTTTTTTACAAATGGATATCCCAGTTATGGCAGCACCATTTGTTAAAAAGATTATCTTTTCCCCAATTTACTGACACTGAGCCTTTGTGAAATATCAGCTGCTCATATGTGGATGGATTTCTATCTGGGTTCTCAATTCTGTTCCATTGGTCTATGTGCCTGTTGTACTAATTCCAGGCTGTTTTGACTACTGTGGCTGTACAATAGGTTCTAAAATCAGGTAGAGTGAGGCCTCCCACTTTCTTCTTTTTCAGTAATGCTTTACTTATCCGGGAATTCTTTCCCTTCCATATGAAGTTGGTGATTTGTTTCTCCATCACTTTAAAAAATGTCATTGGAATTTGGATTGGAAGTGCATTGTATGTATAGATGGCTTTTGGTAGAATAGACATTTTTACTATGTTAAGTCTTCCTATCCATGAGAAAGGTATGTTTTCCCACTTAGGTAGGTCCCTTTTAGTTTCTTGCACTAGTACTTTGTAGTTTTCTTTGTATAGGTCTTTTACATCTTTGGTAAGATTTATTCCTAAGTATTTTATCTTCTTGGGGGCTACTGTGAATGGTATTGATTTGGTGATTTCCTCTTCGATGTTCTTTTTGTTGATGTAGAGGAATCCAAGTGATTTTTGTATGTTTATCTTGTAACCTGAGACTCTGTCGAACTCTTCTATTAGTTTCAGTAGTTTTCTGGAGGATTCCTTAGGGTTTTCTGTGTATAAGATCATGTCATCTGCAAATAGATATAATTTTACTTTTTCCTTGCCAATCCGGATGCCCTTTATTTCTTGGTCTAGCCTAATTGCTCTGGCTAGGACCTCTAGCACAATGTTGAATAAGAGCGGTGATAAAGGGCATCCTTGTCTAGTTCCCGTTCTCAAGGGAAATGCTTTCAGGCTCTCTCCATTTAGAATGATGTTGGCTGTTGGCTTTGTATAGATGCCCTTTATTATGTTGAGGAATTTTCCTTCCATTCCTATTTTGCTGAGAGTTTTTATCATGAATGGGTGTTGGACTTTGTCAAATGCTTTTTCTGCATCAGTTGATGAGATCATGCGGTTTTTGTCCTTTGTTTTATTTATATGGTGGATTACATTAATGGTTTTTCTAATATTAAACCAAACTTGCATAAAAAAATAATAAATCCCACTTGGTAGTGGTGAATTATTTTTTTGATATGTTGTTGAATTCTATTGGGTAGAATGTTGTTGATAATTTTTGCAGGTATGTTCATGAGGGATATAGGTTTGTAATTTTCTTTTTTTGTGGTGTCTTTACCTGGTTTTGGTATCAGGTATATGGTGGCTTCATAGAATGAGTTAGGTGGTATTCTATCATTTTCTATGCTTTGAAATACCTTTAGTAGTAGTGGTGTTAACTCTGAAGGTTTGGTAGAACTCTGCAGTGAAGCCATCTGGGCTAGGGATTTTTTTATTGGGAGTTTTTTGATTACCTTATCAATCTCTTTTTTTGTTATGGGTATTTAGTTGTTCTACTTCTGATTGTGTTAGTTTAGGTCGGTAGTGTTTTTCTAGGAATTCATCCATTTCTTCTAGGTTTGCAAATTTGTTAGAGTACAATTTTTCATAATAATCTGATATGATTCTTTTAATTTCACTTGGGTCTGTTGTGATATGGCCCATCTCGTCTCTTATTTGGGTTATTTGTTTCCTTTCCTGTATTTCTTTAGTCAGTCTAGCCAATGGTTTATCAATTTTGTTAATTTTTTCAAAGAACCAACTTTTGACATTGTTAATTCTTTCAATTGTTTTTCTGTTCTCTATTTCATTTAGTTCAGCTCTAATTTTTATTATGTGTTTTCTTCTGGTGCCTGATGGATTCTTTTGTTGCTCGCTTTCTATTTGTTCAAGTTGTAGGGACAGTTCTCTGATTTTGGCTCTTTCTTCTTTTTGTATGTGTGCATTTATCGATATAAATTGACCTCTGAGCACTGCTTTTGCTGTGTCCCAGAGGGTCTAATAGGAAGTGTTTTCATTCTCATTGGATTCTTTGAATTTCTTTATTCCTTCCTTAATGTCTTCTATAATCCAGTCTTTTTTGAGCAGGGTATTGTTCAGTTTCCAAGTATTTGATTTCTTTTCCCTGATTTTTTCTGTTATTGATTTCCACTTTTATAGCTTTGTGGTCTGAGAAGATGCTTTGTAATATTTTGATGTTTTGGATTCTGCAAAGGTTTGTTTTATGACCTAATATGTGATCTATTCTAGAGAATGTTCCATGTGCACTAGGAAAAAAAGTATATTTTGCAGCTGTTGGGTGGAGTGTTCTGTATAGGTCTATGAGGTCAAGTTGGTTGATTGTAGCAATTAGGTCTCCCGTGTCTCTGTTGAGCTTCTTACTGGATGTCCTATCCTTCACTGAAAGTGGTGTGTTGAAGTCTCCAACTATAATTGTGGAGGTGTCTATCTCACTTTTCAGTCCTGTTAAAGTTTGTTTTATGTATCTTGCAGCCCTGTCATTGGGTGCATAAATATTTAATATGGTTATATCTTCCTGGTCAATTGTCCCTTTAATCATTATGTAGTGTCCTCTTTTATCCTTTGTGGTGGATTTAACTTTGAAGTCTATTTTGTCAGAAATTAATTTTGCTACTTTTCTTTTTTGATTGTTGTTTGCTTGATATATTTTTTCCTTCCTTTGAGTTTTAGTTTGTGTGTGTCTCTAAGTCTAAGTTGTGTCTCTTGTAGGCAGCATATAGACGGATCGTGTTTCTTTATCCAGTGTGAGACTCTCTGTCTCTTTATTGGTGCATTTAGTCCATTTACATTCAGTGTATTTATAGACAAGAATGTGTTTAGTGCTGTCATTTGATGACTTTTTTTGTGTGTTGTTGACAATTTCATTTTTCCACTTACTTTTATGTGTTGAGAGGTTTTTCTTTGTAAATTGTGTGTTCCTCATTTTCATAGTAGTCGAATTTATGTTAGCTGAGTTGTTATGTTTTTCTTAGTTTTTATTTTGAGTTATGGAATTGTTAGACCTCTTTGTGGTTACCTTAATATTTACCCCTATTTTTCTAAGTAAAAACCTAACTCGTATCGTCCTACATCGCCTTGTTTTCCTCTCCATATGGCAGTTCTGTGCCTCCTGTATTTAGTCCCTCTTTTTGATTATTGTGATCTTTTACATAATGACTTCAATGATTCCCTGTTTTGGGCATTTTTTTCTTTTTAAAATGAATCTTAATTTGTTTTTGTGATTTCCGTATTTGAGTTGATATCAGGATATTCTGTTCTGAGTCTTTGTGTTGTGTTGTTATCTGATGTTATTCATTTTCTGACCAATTTCCTTTATTTTTTGGTTTTGTTTTTGCAACTTCTGTAAGCTTGTGTTTATCTGTAAATGTTTTAATTTCACCTTCATATTTTAGAGAGAGTTTTGCTGGATAAATGATCCTTGGCTGGCAGTTTTTCTCCTTCAGTGCTCTATATACGTCATCCCATTGCCTTCTTGACTGCATAGTTTCTGCTGAGTAGTCTGAACTTATTCTTATTGATTCTCCTTTGTAGGAGACCTTTCTTTTATCCCTGGCTGCTTTTAAAATTTTCTCTTTATCTTTGGTTTTGGCAAGTTTGATGATAATATGTCTTGGTGTTTTTCTTTTTGGATCAATCTTAAATGGGGTTCGATGAGCATCTTGGATAGATATCCTTTTGTCTTTCATGATGTCAGGGAAGTTTTCTGCCAACAGATCTTCAACTATTCTCTCTGTATTTTCTGTTTTTTCCTTGCCTTTTTCCTTTTTGCCTTTTTTACCTTGCCTTGCATTTTTGCCTTTTTACCTTCCCTTTTGAGCTGTTTGCCTTGCTTTTTAACTTTTGGAATTGTCTTTTTGACTTTTTGTCTCTTTGCCTTTTTCCTTTTGCCTTATCTCATGGCCTTTTACCCTTTTGCCTTGCCTTTTTGCCTTTTTTCTTTTTGTCTTGCCTTTTGCCTTTTTGCTTTTTTGCCTTTTTACCTTGCCTTGCCTTTTTGCCATGACTTTTTCCCTTGTCTTTTTGGATTTTTGCCTATTTTCCTTGCCTTTTTTCCATTTTTGCTTTTGCCTTATCTTTTTTTCTTTTTGTATTTTTGCATTGCCTTTTTGCCTTTTTGCTTTGCCTTTTAGCCTTTATTCCTTTCCTTGCATTGCTTTTTTGCCTTTTTACTTTTTTACCTTTTTCCTTGCCTTGCTTTGCGTTTTTCCCTTTTTGACTTACCTTCTGTTTTTGCCTTGACTTGCCTTTTGATTTTTTGGCTTTTTGCCCTGTCTTTTTCATTTTTGCCTTTTGTCTTGCCTTTTTCACTTTTTACCTTCCTTTTTTGCTGCCTCTTTGCCTTTATGACTTGCCTTTTTGCCTTTTTACTGTATTGCCTTGCCTTTTTGCATTTTTCCCCTGTTTTTTACCTTTTTGTCTTGCCTTTTGAGTTTTTGCTTCTTTGCCTTTTTTCTTTTGCCTTGCCTTTTTGGGTTTTTTTCCTTTTTGCCTTGCCTTTTTCAATTTTTGCCTTGCCTTTTTGCATTCCGTTTTAGCTTTTTGCCTTGTCTTTTTTACTTTTTTCCTCTTTGCCTTTTTTCCTTTTTGCCTCTTGCCTTATCTTTTTGCCTTTTTGCCCATTTGCCTTGCCTTTTTTCCTTTTTTCCTTTCCTTTATTTTTTGCCTACCTTTTTGCCTTTTTTCTTTTTCCCTTGCCTTTTTTCCTTTTTGCTTTTTTGCGTTGCCTTTTTCCCTTGTCTTTTTGACTTTGTTCTTGCCTTTTTGCCTTGCCTTTTGCCTTCATGTCTTGCCTTTTTGCCTTTTTGCCAGTTTGCCTTACCTTTTTGCCTGGCCTTGCCTTTTAGTCTTTTTGCCTTGCCTTGTTTTTTTCCTTTTTGCTTTGCCTTTTTGCCTTGCCTTTTTCCCTTTTTCCTTGTCTTTTTGACTCTTTCCTGTTTTGCCTGGCCTTTGCTTGCCTTTTTGCCTTTTTCTTTTTGTCTTAGTTTTTGTCTTTTTGACTTTCTTTTTGCTTTTTTGCCCGCCTTTTTGTCTTTCCTTGCTTGCCTTTTTGACTTCCCTTTCCTTTTTGCCTTGCCTTGTCTTTTTGCCTTTTTCCTTTCCTTGCCTTGCCTTTTGTCCTTTCCCTTTTTACCTTTCCCTTTTTACATTGCCTTGTCTTGCCTTTTGCTTTGCTTTGCCTTTTTGCTTTTTTCCTTGTCTTGCCTTGTCTTGCGTTTTTCACTTCTTGCCTTTCCCTGTTTGTGTTTTTGCCCTTTTCCCTTTCTTTTTCCCTTCTTGCGTTGCCTTTTTCCATTTTGATTTTTTGCCTTCCCCTTTTGCTTTTCCTTTCCTTGCCTTACCTTTTCCCTCTATGCCTTTTTGCCTTGCCTTTTGTCCTTCCATTTTTGCCTCTTTGCCCTGCCTTTTTTCCTTGCCTTTTTTTCCTTTTCCCTTGCCTTTTTCGTTTTTTGCTTTGCCTTGGCTTCCCTTTGTACTTTTTGGCCTTGCCTTTTTGCCTTTTTCTTTTTGTCTTACGTTTTTGCCTTTTTGCCTGCCTTTTTGCCTTGCCTTTTTTCCTTTCCTTGCTTGCCTTTTTGACTTCCCTTTCCTTTTTGCCTTTTTGCCTTGCCTTGCCTTGCCTTTTTACCTTTCCTTTCCTTGCCTTACCTTGCCTTTTTGCTTAGCCTTCCCTTGCCTTTTTGCCTTTCCCTTTTTGCATTGCCTTGCCTTGCCTATTGCCTTGCTTTGCCTTTTTGACTTTTTCCTTGCCTTGCCTTTTCTTCCGTTTTTCCCTTTTAGCCTTCCCTTGGTTGTGTTTTTGCCTTTTTCCCTTGCCTTTTTCCGTTCTTTCATTGCCTTTTTCCATTTTGAGTTTTTGCCTTTCCTTTTTCCTTTTCCTTTCCTTGCCTTACCTTTTCCCTGTATACCTTTTTTCCTTGCCTTTTGTCCTTCCATTTTTGCCTTTTTGCCTTGCCTTTTTTCCTTTTCCCTTGCCTTTTTCGTTTTTTGCCTTCCCTTTGCTTCCCTTTTTGCATTTTGGCCTTACCTTTTTGCCTTTTTTTCTTACATTTTTGCCTTTCCTTTTTGCTTTTTTGCCTGCCTTTTTTACTTTCCTTGCTTGCCTTTTTGCTTTCCCTTTCCTTTTTGCCTTTTTTCCTTTCCTTTCCTCACCTTGCCTTTTTGTGTACCCTTGCCTTGCCTTTTTGACTTCCTTTGGCTTTTTGCATTTTTGTCTTTTTGCGTTTTTCTCTTTTTCCTTGCCTTGCCTTCTTTTGCGTTTTTTCCTTTTTGCCTTGCCTCTTTCCCTTTTGCTTTGGCTTTTTCAATTTTGCGTTTTTGCCTTACCTTTTTGCTTTTCCTTGCTTTTTGTTTTTGCGTTCATGCCTTGGCTTTTTGCCTTTTTACCTTATTGTCTTGCGTTTTTGCCTTGCTTTTTTTGCCTTCATGTCTTGCCTCTTTTGGCCTTTTGCCAGCTTGCCCTGCTTTTTTGCTTTTTGCTTTTTTCCGTTTTTGCCTTGCGTTTGTGTGTTTTTGCTCTTTGGCCTTTTTACCTTGCCTGCGGTTTTCCCTAGCATATTTCTCTCTTTACCTTTTTGCCTTCCCTTTTTTCCTTTTTGCTATTTTAACTTGCATTTCTGGCTTTTTGCCATTTTGCCTTACCTATTTAACTTTTTACCAGTTTGCCTTGCTTTTTGCCTTTTTGCCTTTTTACTTTGCCTTGACTTGCGTTTTTAACTTTTTGCCTTGACTTGCCTTTTTGCCTTGCCTTTTTCCCCTTTTCCCTTTTCCTTGCCTTATCTTTTTGCCTTTTTGTCCTTTTACTTGTCTTTTTCCCTTGGCCTTTTGCATTCCCTTTTTCCCTGTTTTGTGTTCCGTTTTAGCTTTTTCCTTGCCTTTTTGACTTGTTCCCTCTTTGCCTTTTTCCCTTGTCTTTTTGCCTTTTTCCTTGCCTTTTTTCCATTTTAAATTTTGCCTTATCTCTTTTCCTTTTTGCATCCTTGCATTGCCTTTTGACTTTTTGCTTTGCTTTTTAGCCTTTATTCCTTTCCTTTCATTGCTTTTTCACGCTTTCCTTTTATACCTTTCTCCTTGCCTTGCGTTGCTTTACATTTTTGCCTTTTTGTCTTGCCTTGTGGTTTTACATTTTTGTCTTGACTTGCCTTTTCACTTTTTACCATTTTCCTTTTTCTCTTGTCTTTTTGCCTTCTTCCTTTACTTTTTGCCTTTTTTCTTGCCTTTCTGCCTTCACTTTTTCACTTTTTACCTTGACTTTTCCTTTGGATTTTTGCCTTTATGGGTAGTCTTTTTAGCTCGAGCTGAAACGAGGCAAATCGAGCCGAATCAAACCAATTTGAACCGAATGTAGCCCATCGGAGCAGACATGAGCCTAGTCGGATCGAATCGTGTCTAATAGTGTTGAAATGCGACGAATCAAATTGAATAGAGTAGGGTAGGTTAGGGTAGAATAGAAGAGAATAGGACAGAACAGAATAGAAAGAACACAACAGAATAGGGTAAGAAGAGTAGAGCAGAGTGGAATAGAGAAATGTAGAGTAGAATAGAGTCAGATAGAGCCGAATCAAGCCAAATCAATCCAAAGGAACAGGAAATAAGACAAATCGCATCAAAGAGATTAGAGTTTGTTAGGGTAGGGTAGAGAGGAATAGAGTAAGATAGTGTAGAATAGAGTGGAATTGTTTGGAATGGAGTCAAATGGAGTGGAATAGATACGAACAGAGTAGAAAAGAGTCAAATAGAGCCAAATACAGCGCAATAGGGCTGAATAAGCCCGAATCGAGCCAAAGTGAGTTGAATCGAGCCTAATTGAGCTGAATCAACCTGAATGGAGACGAATCCAGCCGAATCCAGCCGAATCAAGCAGAATCCACACGATTCGAGCCAAATGGAGCCAAAAGGACCTGAATGGAGCAAGGCAAGGCAAGGATCAAACGGGACCCAGTCAGACCAAGCTGGATATGACCAGATCAAGCCGGGCATAACCAGATGAAACCAGATCTAACTAGACCCAACCAGATCAATCTGAATCCAACTGGGCCTAACTGCATCCAAGTAGATCCAATCGAATCCAGCTGGATATAAGCAGATCAAGTCAAATATAACCAGATCCAGCCAGACATGACAGGATCCAGTCAGATCCGAAAAGATTCAACTAACTAGATACACCCGGATCCCACCAGTCCCAACCGGTTCCAACTTTATCCATCATATTCCAATAGTTCCCGTCTGATTCCAACCGGATCCAACTGATTGGAACCGGATCCGTCCGGTTCCAACCGGTTCCATCTGGGTCCAACCGGATCCATCAGGTTTCAACTGGATCCAGCCGGTTCCAACCGGTTCCTTCCGGAATTATCCGGTTCCAACCGGTTCCATCCAGATCCAGCCGGATCCAGCCGGTTCCAACCGGTTCCTTCTGGAATTATCCGGTTCCAACCGGTTCCATCCGGATCCAGCCGGTTTCAACTGGATCCAGCCGATTCCAAACGTTTCCTTCTGGAATTATCTGGTTCCATCCGGTTCCAACTGGTTCCAGCCGGATCCAGCTGGTTTCAACCGGTTCCAGCCGGTTTCAACTGGATCCATCCGGTTCCAACCGGTTCCTTCTGGAATTATCCGGTTCCAACAGGTTCCATCCGGATCCAGCCGGTTTCAATTGGATCCATCCGGTTCCAACTGGTTCCATCTGGAATTATCCGGCTCCAACCGGTTCCAGCCGGATCCAGCTGGTTTCAACCGGTTCCACCCAGATCCAACCGGTTCCAGCCGGTTTCAACTGGATTCAGCCGGTTCCAACCGGTTCCTTCCGGAATTATCCGGTTCCATCCGGATCCAGCCGGTTTCAACCGGTTCCACCCAGATCCAACCGGTTCCAGCTGGTTTCAACTGGATCCAGCCGGTTCCAACCGGTTCCTTCCGGAATTATCCGGTTCCAGCCGGATCCAGCCAGTTCCAACTGGTTCCTTCCGGAATTATCCAGTTCCAACCGGTTCCATCCGGATCCAGCCGGATCCAGCCTGTTTCACCTGGATCAAGCCGGTTCCAACCGGTTCCTTCCGGAATTATCCGGTTCCAACCGGTTCCAGCCGGATCCAGCTGGTTTCAACCGGTTCCAGCCGGTTTCAACTGGATCCATCCGGTTCCAACCGGTTCCTTCTGGAATTATCCGGTTCCAACCGGTTCCAACCGGTTCCAACCGGTTCCATCCAGATCCAGCCGGTTTCAACTGGATCCAGCCAGTTCCAACCGGTTCCTTCTGGAATTATCCGGTTCCAACCAGTTCCATCCGGGTCCAGCTGGTTTCAACTGGTTCCTTCCGGAATTATCTGGTTCCAACCGGTTCCATCCGGATCCATCCGGATCCAGCCGGTTTCAACTGGTTCCGCCCGGGTCCAACCGGTTTTAGCCGGTTTCAACTGGATCCAGCCGGTTCCAACCGGTTCCATCCGGATCCAGCCGGTTTCAACTGGATCCATCCGGTTCCAACCGGTTCCTTCCAGAATTATCTGGTTCCAACTGGTTCCAGCCGGATCCAGCTGGTTTCAACCGGTTCCATCCGGAATTATCCGGCTTCAACCGGTTCCAGCCGGATCCAGCCGGTTTCAACCGGTTCCACCCAGATCCAACCGGTTCCAGCCGGTTTCAACTGGATCCAGCCGGTTCCAACCGGTTCCTTCCGGAATTATCCGGTTCCAGCCGGATCCAGCCAGTTTCAACTGGATTCAGCCGGTTTCAACCAGTTCCTTCTGGAATTATCCGGTTCCCGCCGGATCCAGCCAGTTCCAACTGGTTCCTTCCGGAATTATCCGGTTCCAACCGGTTCCATCCGGATCCAGCCGGATCCAGCCGGTTTCATCTGGATCCAGCCGGTTCCAAACGGTTCCTTCCGGAATTATCCAGTTCCAACCGGTTCCATCCGGATCCAGCCGGATCCAGCCGGTTTCAACCAGTTCCACCCGGATCGAACTGGTTCCAGCCGGTTTCATCTGGATCCAGCTGGTTCCAACTGGTTGCTTCTGGAATTATCCGGTTCCAACTGGTTCCATCTGGATCCAGCCGGATCCAGCCGGTTTCAACCGGTTCCGCCCGGGTCCAACCGGTTCCAGCCGGTTTCAACTTGATCCAGCTGGTTCCAACCGGTTCCTTCCGGAATTATCCGGTTCCAACCAGCTCCATCCAGATCCATCCGGTTTCAACTGGATCCAGCTGGTTCCAACCGGTTCCTTCCGGAATTATCCGGTTCCAACCGGTTCCAGCCGGATCCAGCCGGTTTCAACCGGTTCCACCCGGATCCAGCCAGATCCAGCCGGTTTCAACTGGTTCCACCCGGGTCCAACCGGTTCCAGCCGGTTTCAACTGGATCCAGCCGGTTCCAACCGGTTCCTTCCGGATCCAGCCAGATCCAGCCGGTTTCAACTGGTTCCACCCGGGTCCAACCGGTTCCAGCCGGTTTCAACTGGATCCAGCCGGTTCCAACTGGTTCCTTCCGGAATTATCCGGTTCCAACCGGTTCCAGACGGATCCAGCCGGTTTCAACCGGTTCCACTCGGATCCAACCGGTTCCAGCCGGTTTCAACTGGATCCAGCCGGTTCCAACCGGTTCCTTCCGGAATTATCTGGTTCCAACCGGTTCCAGCCGGATCCAGCCGGATCCAGCCGGTTTCGACCGGTTCCACCCGGATCGAACCGGTCCCAGCCGGTTTCAACTCGATCCAGCCGGTTCCAACTGGTTGCTTACGGAATTATCCGGTTCCAACCGGTTCCATCTGGATCCAGCCGGATCCAGCCGGTTTCAGCCGGTTCCACCCGGATCCAACCGGTTCCAGCCGGTTTCAACTGGATCCAGCTGGTTCCAAACGGTTCCTTCCGGAATTATCCGGTTCCAACCGGTTCCAGCCGGATCCAGCTGGTTTCAACCGGTTCCACCCAGATCCAACCAGTTGCAGCCGGTTTCAACTGGATCCAGCCGCTTCCAACTGGTTCCTTCCGGAACTATCCGGTTCCAACCGGTTCCAGCCAGATCCAGCCGGTTTCAACCGGTTCCACCTGGATCCAACCGGTTCCAGCCGGTTTCAACTGGATCCACCCGGTTCCAACTGGATCCACCCGGTTCCAACTGGATCCATCCGGTTCCAACCAGTCCCTCCCAGAACTATCCGGTTCCAACTGGATCTATCTGGTTCGAACCGTTTCCTTCTGGAACTATTCGGTTCCAACTGGTTCCATCCGGATCGATCTGGTTCCAACCGGTTCCATCCAGATCAATCAGCTTCCAACCGGATCCATCCGGTTCCACCCTGATCAATCAGGTTTCAACTGGTTCCAGCTGGATCCAGCCAGGTCTAACTGGATCCATCTGGTTCCATCCGGTTCCAAAGTTTTCCTTCCGGAACTATCCGGTTGAACACATTCCATCCGGATCCATCTTCTTCCAACCATATCCAACCGGATCCATTAGGTTTCAACTGGTTCCAGCTGGATCCAACCGGTTCCAACTGGAACCATCTGGTTCCAATCGGTTCATATCAAAACTATCTGGTTCCAACCAGTTCCATCCGGATTCATGCACTTCCAACCGGATCCATCCAGCTCCAACCGTATCCATCTGTCTCCAAACACTTCCAACCAGTTCCAACAGGTTCCAATTGGTTCCATCCGGTTCCAACTGGATCCATCCCGTTCCATCCACTTCCAACCGGTTGCTATCAGTTCCATCTGGATCCAACCAGATCCAATCTGATCCCTCCTCTTCCAAGCAAATCCAACCAGTTCCATCCAATTCCAACCGGATCGAATCAGCTCGAATGAATCTCTTTGAATGCCATTGAATCCCAACAAATCGCATCGATTCCCATCGAATTCCATCCAATCGCATCGAATCCCGTCACACCCGTTTGAATCGCATTGAATTCTGTCAAATCCCGAAGAATCTCTTCAAACCCCGTTAAACCCTGCCGATTCTTGTCGAATCCTGTTGAATTGTGTCAAATCGTATTGATTTCCATCACAACACGTCGAAATGCTTCGATTCCTGTCAAATTGCATTGATGGCATCGAATCGCTTCAGGTCGGTTCCAAACCCGTTGAATTCCATTGAATCGCATCAAATGGCTTCGATTGGCATCTGATCGGGTCGATTCCTGTCATATCCCATCGCATCTCATTAAATTTGTTGAATCGTGTCAATCTGTGTCATGTTGCATTGAATCCCTTCAAACAAAGTCGAGTGCCATCGAATTGGGTCGAATCAAGTCGAATGGCATGGAATCCCGTCGAATCTTGTCGAATCACATTGAATCCTGTCGGATTGCCTCTAATCGTGTCAAATCGTGTTGGGTCGCTTCGATACCTGTCGAATCCCGTCGATTCCCATCAAATGCCGTCCAATCACATTGAATGGCTTTGAGTCGGAATCAATGTAATAGATTAGAATGGAGTAAGGTAGGGTAAGTTTGGGTAGGGTAGACTACGGTGGACTATAGTAGACTAGAGTAAACTAGACTAGTAGTCTAGACTATTCCCCTAGGCTAGTAGCCTAGATGAGTAAACAAGAGTAGGGTAATGGGTTAGGGTTAGGATTAGGTTTAGGGCTAGGTTCAGGGCTATCATAAGGGTTAGGTATAGGGTTACAGATGTACTAACTTTATGATTAGAATTAGGTTTAAGGTTCGGGTTTGGGTTAGATTTAGGTTTAGGATTAAGGTTAGGTTTAGGGTTTGGATGAAGTTCAGGAAAGGGTGAGGGTTATTTTTATGGTTAGGGCTAGAGTTTGGGTTTGTTTTCAGGTTAGTGTTAAGGTTAGGGTTACGGTTCGGGTAGGGTTAGATGTTATGTTTAGGGTTAGGTTTAAGTTTAGGGTTAGTCTGAAGTTTAGGTTATGGGTGAGGGTTAGGTTAAGGGTTAGGATTAGGTTTAGGATTACACATAGTGTTAGACATTAGGTTTAGGGTGTGAGGGTGAGGTTTATTGTTAGGGTAGGCTTCAGTTTAGGGTTAATGTTAGCGTTACGGTAGTATTTGGGTTACTGTTCATTTAGAGGTAGGGTTAGGGATAAGGTTAGGGATAGCTTTAGGTTTAGGGTTGGGGATATATATGGTTAAGGGCTAGGGTGACTGTTGGGGTTAGGTTTACAGTAAAACTGAGGGTTCTGGTTAATTGTTATGGTTAGGGTTAGGGGTAGAGTTAGTCTTAGGGTTAGGGTGAAGTTTTAATAGTGAGGTTTAAGGTTAAGGTTAGAGTTAGGTTTAAGTTTAGTGTTAGGGTTAGGTTAAGGTTTAGAGTTAGGGTAGTGGTAAGGTTAGGGTTAAGGCTGGGTTTACTGTAAAGGGTAAGGCTAGGTTAGGTTTAGGTTTAGAGTTAGAGTTATTGCTAGGGTGTAGGGTTAGGGTTAGGGTCAGGTTTACAGTTATTGTTAGGTGTAGGGTTAGGGTTAGGGTGGAGTTCAGATTAGGGTTGAGTTCACGACTAGGGTAAGGTTTAGGTTTATGTCAGGGTTAGTGCTAGGATTAGGGATAGGGTTAGGGTTGGGAAAAGGGTTAGAGGTTCAGGTGAGGGTTGGTGTTAGGTTTGCAGTTAAGCTGATGTTTTAGGGCGTTACGGTTAGGGTTAGGGTGAGAGTTAGGGTTAGGGTTATGTTTAGGTTTAGTGCCAGTGTTAGGAGATAGTTTAGGGTTAATTTAGTTTTCGGGTTAGGTTTATGTTTAGGGTGAATTTAGGTTAAGGATGAAGATTACGGTTAGTATTAGGGTTAGGTGTTTTGGTTAATGTTAGGGTCAGGTTTAGGGTTAGGTTTAGGGTTAGGCTTAGGGTTTGGTTTAGGGTTAGGTTTAGGGAGAACTGCCTTGCGGTAGCCGTGTTCTGGAAGTGGAAGGAGTATGCAGTCTTAGTGTTAAGCTATTGTGAAGGCTGGTTTTGGCCCAGGGAAAACAAAGCGCCTGAGGAAATCCTAAAAAACCCCGGTGCCTTTCCACCATTCAAAGTGTGTAACTGCAGACTCTTTTCCAAATAAGAGAGCGCACAGGTAACAGCAGCCTGCGTGTTTCTCACTGAATGGGAGAACTCCCTGACTTCATCCAGTCCTCTGAGCAAAGCAGATATAAGGAGAGAAAATGTTTCTCTCCACTTTCCTGCAATGATTTCCACATTTTCTTTTGCATACGCAAGCCTTCAACTGAAAATCTACATCGCAGTAGATTTATCCTTCCAGAGGAAAAACTACATAGTTTTATCCTTAAGAGATTGTGATAGCACCCAGGGAGATAACAAGCCTTTTTTATTCTCTTTCCTGATTGAACTCTGTCAATTTGCACTTCCAAAAGCAAGGTTTCCTAGCACAAACTACAAAGCAGTAACCTCTCCCCTGGCAGAGTAAATCCTAGGTAGTGTTGCCCTGAAGAGATATTGTGGGCACAGTAAGGTCCAGCGAAAACACAGTGCGGAGTGAAATGCCAGCAAAGCCAGGTCTTTCTCCACTTGAGTGCATGACAATTTCAGTTATTTTACAAGAACAAAGCTCAGAGGCAAAATTAGATTTTGTGTACCTCAGGGAGAGAAACAAGATGTGACTTCCCCCGTTAGTCTGACGAAAGCAGTTAAAAGGAGAAAACCGTCCTTTGCTTTCGCTTTCCCGCAGGGAGCTCGGCGAAACAGCCCTTAAGGGCCGTTTTCCCCCAGAGAACTGCCTGGCGGCAGCCCCATTCTCCAAATAAAACGCGTATGGAGTGTTAGCGTTAAGCTATCGTGAAGGCTTGCTTTGGCCCAGGGAGAGCAAAGCGCCTGGGGAAAAAATCGTAGCAGACCCTGCTGCCTTTCCACGGTGCAAAGTGCACAAATGCAGACTCTTTTCCAAAGAAGAGAGCGCACAGGCAACAGCAGACCGCACGTTTCTCGGTGAAAGGGAGAACTCCCTGACTTCACCCAGCCCTCTGAGAAAAAGCAGGCAGAGGGAGAGAAGCTTCCCTTCCTTCCCCTCGCCCGCAGTGCAGTTCTCGTTTGCTCTCGCAAACGCAAGGCTTCTTCTGAAAAACTACATCGCGGTGCAGCTCTCCTTCCAGAGGAGCAACGACAGAGTTTTAGCTTCTAGGAAGAGACTGGGAAAGCAGCCGGGGAGAGAAGGCCTTTTCCTAGTCTCTTTTCTTTCGGCCTGAATTCGGTCCTTTGGCACTGGCCAAAGCAAGGTTTCCCAGCCCAAAGGACAACGCAGCAGCTCTCTCCTGGCACAGGAAGTCCCATGCAGTGTTGCCCTGACGAGATAGTGTGGGTACACTGAGGCCCGGGGAAAACACACTGCCCAGAGAAATCCTAGCAGAGCCGTGGGCTTCCCTACAGGAACGTATGTCCGTTTCAGTTCTTTGCCGAGAACGGAGCTCGGAGGCAATATCAGATTGTGTGTATCTCAGGGAGAGAAAGAACGTTGTGACTTCCCCCGTTCCTCTGACGAAAGCGGTTAGAGGGAGAAAAGCGTCCTTTGCTTTCGCTTTCCCGCAGTGAGCTCGGCAGATCTGCCCTTCGCGAAGGGCCGTTTTCCCCCGGAGAACTGCCTCGCGGTAGCCCTGTTCTGGAAGTGGAACGAGTATGCAGTGTTAGCGTTCAGCTATTGTGAAGGCTCGCTTTGGCCCAGGGCAAACGAAGCGCCGGGGGAAATCTTAGCAGAGCCCGGCGCCTTTCCACGGTTCAAAGCGTGGAACTGCAGACTCTTTTGCAAAGAAGAGAGCGCCCAGGCAACAGCAGCCTGCACGTTTCTCAGTGAAAGGGAGAACTTCCTAACTTCATCCAGTCCTCTGAGCAAAGCAGGCAGAGGGAGAGAAACTTTCTTTCCTTCCTCTTTCCTGCAACGAATTCCTCCTTTGCTCTTGCAAACGCAAGGCTTCTTCTGAAAAACTACGTGGCGGTGCAGGGATCCTTCCAGAGGAGCAACGGCATAGTTTTAGCTGGAAGGGCTTGGCAGAGCAGCCGGCGAGAAAAGGCCTCTTGCGATTCTCTTTTCTTTCTGCCTGAATCCGGTCAATTGGCACTCGCCGAAGCAAGGTTTCCCAGCACAAACTACAAAGCAGCAGCTCTCTCCTGGCAGAGGAAATCCCATGCAGTGTTGCCCTGGCGAGAGAGTGTTGCTACAGCGAGTCCCAGGGAAAACAGACTGCCTAGGGAAATCCTAGCAAAGCCCTGTGTTTCCCCACAGGAATGTATGTCAGTTTCAGTTCTTTGCCAGCAACGGAGCTCAGAGGCAACGTCAGATTGTGTGTATCTCAGTGAGAGAAAGAACACTGTGACTTCCCCCGTTCCTCTGACGAAAGCGGTTAGAGGGAGAAAAGCGTCCTTTGCTTTCGCTTTCCCGCAGTGAGCTCGGCAGATCTGCCCTTCGCGAAGGGCCGTTTTCCCCCGGAGAACTGCCTCGCGGTAGCCCTGTTCTGGAAGTGGAACGAGTATGCAGTGTTAGCGTTCAGCTATTGTGAAGGCTCGCTTTGGCCCAGGGCAAACGAAGCGCCGGGGGAAATCTTAGCAGAGCCCGGCGCCTTTCCACGGTTCAAAGCGTGGAACTGCAGACTCTTTTGCAAAGAAGAGAGCGCCCAGGCAACAGCAGCCTGCACGTTTCTCAGTGAAAGGGAGAACTTCCTAACTTCATCCAGTCCTCTGAGCAAAGCAGGCAGAGGGAGAGAAACTTTCTTTCCTTCCTCTTTCCTGCAACGAATTCCTCCTTTGCTCTTGCAAACGCAAGGCTTCTTCTGAAAAACTACGTGGCGGTGCAGGGATCCTTCCAGAGGAGCAACGGCATAGTTTTAGCTGGAAGGGCTTGGCAGAGCAGCCGGCGAGAAAAGGCCTCTTGCGATTCTCTTTTCTTTCTGCCTGAATGCGGTCAATTGGCACTTGCCGAAGCAAGGTTTCCCAGCACAATCTACAAAGCAGCAGCTCTCTCCTGGCAGAGGAAATCCCATGCAGTGTTGCCCTGGCGAGATAGTGTTGCTACAGCGAAGCCCAGGGAAAACAGACTGCGTAGAGAAATCCTAGCAAAGCCCTCTGTTTCCCCACAGGAATGTATGTCACTTTCAGTTCTTTGCCAGCAACGGAGCTCAGAGGCAACGTCAGATTGTGTGTATCTCAGTGAGAGAAAGAACACTGTGACTTCCCCCGTTCCTCTGACGAAAGCGGTTAGAGGGAGAAAAGCGTCCTTTGCTTTCGCTTTCCCGCAGTGAGCTCGGCAGATCTGCCCTTCGCGAAGGGCCGTTTTCCCCCGGAGAACTGCCTCGCGGTAGCCCTGTTCTGGAAGTGGAACGAGTATGCAGTGTTAGCGTTCAGCTATTGTGAAGGCTCGCTTTGGCCCAGGGCAAACGAAGCGCCGGGGGAAATCTTAGCAGAGCCCGGCGCCTTTCCACGGTTCAAAGCGTGGAACTGCAGACTCTTTTGCAAAGAAGAGAGCGCCCAGGCAACAGCAGCCTGCACGTTTCTCAGTCAAAGGGAGAACTTCCTAACTTCATCCAGTCCTCTGAGCAAAGCAGGTAGAGGGAGAGAAACTTTCTTTCCTTCCCCTTTCCTGCAACGAATTCCTCCTTTGCTCTTGCAAACGCAAGGCTTCTTCTGAAAAACTACGTCGCGGTGCAGGGATCCTTCCAGAGGAGCAACGGCATAGTTTTAGCTGGAAGGGCTTGGCAGAGCAGCCGGCGAGAAAAGGCCTCTTGCGATTCTCTTTTTTTTCTGCCTGAATGCGGTCAATTGGCACTTGCCAAAGCAAGGTTTCCCAGCACAACCTACAAAGCAGCAGCTCTCTCCTGGCAGAGGAAATCCCATGCAGTGTTGCCCTGGCGAGATAGTGTTGCTACAGCGAGGCCCAGGGAAAAGAGACTGCCTGGAGAAATCCTAGCAAAGCCCTGTGTTTCCCCACAGGAGTGTATGTCAGTTTCAGTTCTTTGCCAGCAACGGAGCTCAGAGGCAACGTCAGATTGTGTGTATCTCAGTGAGAGAAAGAACACTGTGACTTCCCCCGTTCCTCTGACGAAAGCGGTTAGAGGGAGAAAAGCGTCCTTTGCTTTCGCTTTCCCCCAGTGAGCTCGGCAGATCTGCCCTTCGCGAAGGGCCGTTTTCCCCCGGAGAACTGCCTCGCGGTAGCCCTGTTCTGGAAGTGGAACGAGTATGCAGTGTTAGCGTTCAGCTATTGTGAAGGCTCGCTTTGGCCCAGGGCAAACGAAGCGCCGGGGGAAATCTTAGCAGAGCCCGGCGCCTTCCACGGTTCAAAGCGTGGAACAGCAGACTCTTTTGCAAAGAAGAGAGCGCCCAGGCAACAGCAGCCTGCACGTTTCTCAGTGAAAGGGAGAACTTCCTAACTTCATCCAGTCCTCTGAGCAAAGCAGGCAGAGGGAGAGAAACTTTCTTTCCTTCCTCTTTCCTGCAACGAATTCCTCCTTTGCTCTTGCAAACGCAAGGCTTCTTCTGAAAAACTACGTCGCGGTGCAGGGATCCTTCCAGAGGAGCAACGGCATAGTTTTAGCTGGAAGGGCTTGGCAGAGCAGCCGGCGAGAAAAGGCCTCTTGCGATTCTCTTTTCTTTCTGCCTGAATGCGGTCAATCGGCACTTGCCAAAGCAAGGTTTCCCAGCACAATCTACAAAGCAGCAGCTCTCTCCTGGCAGAGGAAATCCCATGCAGTGTTGCCCTGGCGAGATAGTGTTGCTACAGCGAAGCCCAGGGAAAACAGACTGCCTAGAGAAATCCTAGCAAAGCCCTGTGTTTCCCCACAGGAATGTATGTCACTTTCAGTTCTTTGCCAGCAACGGAGCTCAGAGGCAACGTCAGATTGTGTGTATCTCAGTGAGAGAAAGAACACTGTGACTTCCCCCGTTCCTCTGACGAAAGCGGTTAGAGGGAGAAAAGCGTCCTTTGCTTTCGCTTTCCCGCAGTGAGCTCGGCAGATCTGCCCTTCGCGAAGGGCCGTTTTCCCCCGGAGAACTGCCTCGCGGTAGCCCTGTTCTGGAAGTGGAACGAGTATGCAGTGTTAGCGTTCAGCTATTGTGAAGGCTCGCTTTGGCCCAGGGCAAACGAAGCGCCGGGGGAAATCTTAGCAGAGCCCGGCGCCTTTCCACGGTTCAAAGCGTGGAACTGCAGACTCTTTTGCAAAGAAGAGAGCGCCCAGGCAACAGCAGCCTGCACGTTTCTCAGTGAAAGGGAGAACTTCCTAACTTCATCCAGTCCTCTGAGCAAAGCAGGCAGAGGGAGAGAAACTTTCTTTCCTTCCTCTTTCCTGCAACGAATTCCTCCTTTGCTCTTGCAAACGCAAGGCTTCTTCTGAAAAACTACGTCGCGGTGCAGGGATCCTTCCAGAGGAGCAACGGCATAGTTTTAGCTGGAAGGGCTTGGCAGAGCAGCCGGCGAGAAAAGGCCTCTTGCGATTCTCTTTTCTTTCTGCCTGAATGCGGTCAATTGGCACTTGCCGAAGCAAGGTTTCCCAGCACAATCTACAAAGCAGCAGCTCTCTCCTGGCAGAGGAAATCCCATGCAGTGTTGCCCTGGCGAGATAGTGTTGCTACAGCGAAGCCCAGGGAAAACAGACTGCCTAGAGAAATCCTAGCAAAGCCCTCTGTTTCCCCACAGGAATGTATGTCACTTTCAGTTCTTTGCCAGCAACGGAGCTCAGAGGCAACGTCAGATTGTGTGTATCTCAGTGAGAGAAAGAACACTGTGACTTCCCCCGTTCCTCTGACGAAAGCGGTTAGAGGGAGAAAAGCGTCCTTTGCTTTCGCTTTCCCGCAGTGAGCTCGGCAGATCTGCCCTTCGCGAAGGGCCGTTTTCCCCCGGAGAACTGCCTCGCGGTAGCCCTGTTCTGGAAGTGGAACGAGTATGCAGTGTTAGCGTTCAGCTATTGTGAAGGCTCGCTTTGGCCCAGGGCAAACGAAGCGCCGGGGGAAATCTTAGCAGAGCCCGGCGCCTTTCCACGGTTCAAAGCGTGGAACTGCAGACTCTTTTGCAAAGAAGAGAGCGCCCAGGCAACAGCAGCCTGCACGTTTCTCAGTGAAAGGGAGAACTTCCTAACTTCATCCAGTCCTCTGAGCAAAGCAGGCAGAGGGAGAGAAACTTTCTTTCCTTCCTCTTTCCTGCAACGAATTCCTCCTTTGCTCTTGCAAACGCAAGGCTTCTTCTGAAAAACTACGTCGCGGTGCAGGGATCCTTCCAGAGGAGCAACGGCATAGTTTTAGCTGGAAGGGCTTGGCAGAGCAGCCGGCGAGAAAAGGCCTCTTGCGATTCTCTTTTCTTTCTGCCTGAATGCGGTCAATTGGCACTTGCCAAAGCAAGGTTTCCCAGCACAATCTACAAAGCAGCAGCTCTCTCCTGGCAGAGGAAATCCCATGCAGTGTTGCCCTGGCGAGATAGTGTTGCTACAGCGAGGCCCAGGGAAAAGAGACTGCCTGGAGAAATCCTAGCAAAGCCCTGTGTTTCCCCACAGGAGTGTATGTCAGTTTCAGTTCTTTGCCAGCAACGGAGCTCAGAGGCAACGTCAGATTGTGTGTATCTCAGTGAGAGAAAGAACACTGTGACTTCCCCCGTTCCTCTGACGAAAGCGGTTAGAGGGAGAAAAGCGTCCTTTGTTTTCGCTTTCCCGCAGTGAGCTCGGCAGATCTGCCCTTCGCGAAGGGCCGTTTTCCCCCGGGGAACTGCCTCGCGGTAGCCCTGTTCTGGAAGTGGAACGAGTATGCAGTGTTAGCGTTCAGCTATTGTGAAGGCTCGCTTTGGCCCAGGGCAAACGAAGCGCCGGGGGAAATCTTAGCAGAGCCCGGCGCCTTTCCACGGTTCAAAGCGTGGAACTGCAGACTCTTTTGCAAAGAAGAGAGCGCCCAGGCAACAGCAGCCTGCACGTTTCTCAGTGAAAGGGAGAACTTCCTAACTTCATCCAGTCCTCTGAGCAAAGCAGGCAGAGGGAGAGAAACTTTCTTTCCTTCCTCTTTCCTGCAACGAATTCCTCCTTTGCTCTTGCAAACGCAAGGCTTCTTCTGAAAAACTACGTCGCGGTGCAGGGATCCTTCCAGAGGAGCAACGGCATAGTTTTAGGTGGAAGGGCTTGGCAGAGCAGCCGGCGAGAAAAGGCCTCTTGCGATTCTCTTTTTTTTCTGCCTGAATGCGGTCAATTGGCACTTGCCAAAGCAAGGTTTCCCAGCACAACCTACAAAGCAGCAGCTCTCTCCTGGCAGAGGAAATCCCATGCAGTGTTGCCCTGGCGAGATAGTGTTGCTACAGCGAGGCCCAGGGAAAAGAGACTGCCTGGAGAAATCCTAGCAAAGCCCTGTGTTTCCCCACAGGAGTGTATGTCAGTTTCAGTTCTTTGCCAGCAACGGAGCTCAGAGGCAACGTCAGATTGTGTGTATCTCAGTGAGAGAAAGAACACTGTGACTTCCCCCCTTCCTCTGACGAAAGCGGTTAGAGGGAGAAAAGCGTCCTTTGCTTTCGCTTTCCCCCAGTGAGCTCGGCAGATCTGCCCTTCGCGAAGGGCCGTTTTCCCCCGGAGAACTGCCTCGCGGTAGCCCTGTTCTGGAAGTGGAACGAGTATGCAGTGTTAGCGTTCAGCTATTGTGAAGGCTCGCTTTGGCCCAGGGCAAACGAAGCGCCGGGGGAAATCTTAGCAGAGCCCGGCGCCTTCCACGGTTCAAAGCGTGGAACAGCAGACTCTTTTGCAAAGAAGAGAGCGCCCAGGCAACAGCAGCCTGCACGTTTCTCAGTGAAAGGGAGAACTTCCTAACTTCATCCAGTCCTCTGAGCAAAGCAGGCAGAGGGAGAGAAACTTTCTTTCCTTCCTCTTTCCTGCAACGAATTCCTCCTTTGCTCTTGCAAACGCAAGGCTTCTTCTGAAAAACTACGTCGCGGTGCAGGGATCCTTCCAGAGGAGCAACGGCATAGTTTTAGCTGGAAGGGCTTGGCAGAGCAGCCGGCGAGAAAAGGCCTCTTGCGATTCTCTTTTCTTTCTGCCTGAATGCGGTCAATCGGCACTTGCCAAAGCAAGGTTTCCCAGCACAATCTACAAAGCAGCAGCTCTCTCCTGGCAGAGGAAATCCCATGCAGTGTTGCCCTGGCGAGATAGTGTTGCTACAGCGAAGCCCAGGGAAAACAGACTGCCTAGAGAAATCCTAGCAAAGCCCTGTGTTTCCCCACAGGAATGTATGTCACTTTCAGTTCTTTGCCAGCAACGGAGCTCAGAGGCAACGTCAGATTGTGTGTATCTCAGTGAGAGAAAGAACACTGTGACTTCCCCCGTTCCTCTGACGAAAGCGGTTAGAGGGAGAAAAGCGTCCTTTGCTTTCGCTTTCCCGCAGTGAGCTCGGCAGATCTGCCCTTCGCGAAGGGCCGTTTTCCCCCGGAGAACTGCCTCGCGGTAGCCCTGTTCTGGAAGTGGAACGAGTATGCAGTGTTTTTTTTTTTTTTTTTAGCGTTCAGCTATTGTGAAGGCTCGCTTTGGCCCAGGGCAAACGAAGCGCCGGGGGAAATCTTAGCAGAGCCCGGCGCCTTTCCACGGTTCAAAGCGTGGAACTGCAGACTCTTTTGCAAAGAAGAGAGCGCCCAGGCAACAGCAACCTGCACGTTTCTCAGTGAAAGGGAGAACTTCCTAACTTCATCCAGTCCTCTGAGCAAAGCAGGCAGAGGGAGAGAAACTTTCTTTCCTTCCTCTTTCCTGCAACGAATTCCTCCTTTGCTCTTGCAAACGCAAGGCTTCTTCTGAAAAACTACGTCGCGGTGCAGGGATCCTTCCAGAGGAGCAACGGCATAGTTTCAGCTGGAAGGGCTTGGCAGAGCAGCCGGCGAGAAAAGGCCTCTTGCGATTCTCTTTTCTTTCTGCCTGAATGCGGTCAATTGGCACTTGCCAGGGCAAGGTTTCCCAGCACAAACTACAAAGCAGCAGCTCTCTCCTGGCAGAGGAAATCCCATGCAGTGTTGCCCTGGCGAGATAGTGTTGCTACAGCGAGGCCCAGGGAATACAGACTGCCTAGAGAAATCCTAGCAAAGCCCTGTGTTTCCCCACAGGAATGTATGTCAGTTTCAGTTCTTTGCCAGCGACGAAGCTCAGAGGCAACGTCAGATTGTGTGTATCTCAGTGAGAGAAAGAACACTGTGACTTCCCCCGTTCCTCTGACGAAAGCGGTTAGAGGGAGAAAAGCGTCCTTTGCTTTCGCTTTCCCGCAGTGAGCTCGGCAGATCTGCCCTTCGCGAAGGGCCGTTTTCCCCCGGAGAACTGCCTCGCGGTAGCCCTGTTCTGGAAGTGGAACGAGTATGCAGTGTTAGCGTTCAGCTATTGTGAAGGCTCGCTTTGGCCCAGGGCAAACGAAGCGCCGGGGGAAATCTTAGCAGAGCCCGGCGCCTTTCCACGGTTCAAAGCGTGGAACTGCAGACTCTTTTGCAAAGAAGAGAGCGCCCAGGCAACAGCAGCCTGCACGTTTCTCAGTGAAAGGGAGAACTTCCTAACTTCATCCAGTCCTCTGAGCAAAGCAGGCAGAGAGAGAGAATATTTCCTTCCTCTTTCCTGCAACGAATTCCTCCTTTGCTCTTGCAAACGCAAGGCTTCTTCTGAAAAACTACGTCGCGGTGCAGGGATCCTTCCAGAGGAGCAACGGCATAGTTTTAGCTGGAAGGGCTTGGCAGAGCAGCCGGCGAGAAAAGGCCTCTTGCAATTCTCTTTTCTTTCTGCCTGAATGCGGTCAATTGGCACTTGCCAGGGCAAGGTTTCCCAGCACAAACTACAAAGCAGCAGCTCTCTCCTGGCAGAGGAAATCCCATGCAGAGTTGCCCTGGCGAGATAGTGTTGCTACAGCGAGGCCCAGGGAAAAGAGACTGCCTGGAGAAATCCTAGCAAAGCCCTGTGTTTCCCCACAGGAGTGTATGTCAGTTTCAGTTCTTTGCCAGCAACGGAGCTCAGAGGCAACGTCAGATTGTGTGTATCTCAGTGAGAGAAAGAACACTGTGACTTCCCCCGTTCCTCTGACGAAAGCGGTTAGAGGGAGAAAAGCGTCCTTTGCTTTCGCTTTCCCGCAGTGAGCTCGGCAGATCTGCCCTTCGCGAAGGGCCGTTTTCCCCCGGAGAACTGCCTCGCGGTAGCCCTGTTCTGGAAGTGGAACGAGTATGCAGTGTTAGCGTTCAGCTATTGTGAAGGCTCGCTTTGGCCCAGGGCAAACGAAGCGCCGGGGGAAATCTTAGCAGAGCCCGGCGCCTTTCCACGGTTCAAAGCGTGGAACTGCAGACTCTTTTGCAAAGAAGAGAGCGCCCAGGCAACAGCAACCTGCACGTTTCTCAGTGAAAGGGAGAACTTCCTAACTTCATCCAGTCCTCTGAGCAAAGCAGGCAGAGGGAGAGAAACTTTCTTTCCTTCCTCTTTCCTGCAACGAATTCCTCCTTTGCTCTTGCAAACGCAAGGCTTCTTCTGAAAAACTACGTGGCGGTGCAGGGATCCTTCCAGAGGAGCAACGGCATAGTTTTAGCTGGAAGGGCTTGGCAGAGCAGCCGGCGAGAAAAGGCCTCTTGCGATTCTCTTTTCTTTCTGCCTGAATGCGGTCAATTGGCACTTGCCAAAGCAAGGTTTCCCAGCACAATCTACAAAGCAGCAGCTCTCTCCTGGCAGAGGAAATCCCATGCATTGTTACCCTGGCGAGATAGTGTTGCTACAGCGAGGCCCAGGGAATACAGACTGCCTAGAGAAATCCTAGCAAAGCCCTGTGTTTCCCCACAGGAATGTATGTCAGTTTCAGTTATTTGCCAGCGACGAAGCTCAGAGGCAACGTCAGATTGTGTGTATCTCAGTGAGAGAAAGAACACTGTGACTTCCCCCGTTCCTCTGACGAAAGCGGTTAGAGGGAGAAAAGCGTCCTTTGCTTTCGCTTTCCCGCAGTGAGCTCGGCAGATCTGCCCTTCGCGAAGGGCCGTTTTCCCCCGGAGAACTGCCTCGCGGTAGCCCTGTTCTGGAAGTGGAACGAGTATGCAGTGTTAGCGTTCAGCTATTGTGAAGGCTCGCTTTGGCCCAGGGCAAACGAAGCGCCGGGGGAAATCTTAGCAGAGCCCGGCGCCTTCCACGGTTCAAAGCGTGGAACTGCAGACTCTTTTGCAAAGAAGAGAGCGCCCACGCAACAGCAGCCTGCACGTTTCTCAGTGAAAGGGAGAACTTCCTAACTTCATCCAGTCCTCTGAGCAAAGCAGGCAGAGGGAGAGAAACTTTCTTTCCTTCCTCTTTCCTGCAACGAATTCCTCCTTTGCTCTTGCAAACGCAAGGCTTCTTCTGAAAAACTACGTCGCGGTGCAGGGATCCTTCCAGAGGAGCAACGGCATAGTTTTAGCTGGAAGGGCTTGGCAGAGCAGCCGGCGAGAAAAGGCCTCTTGCGATTCTCTTTTCTTTCTGCCTGAATGCGGTCAATTGGCACTTGCCAAAGCAAGGTTTCCCAGCACAATCTACAAAGCAGCAGCTCTCTCCTGGCAGAGGAAATCCCATGCAGTGTTGCCCTGGCGAGATAGTGTTGCTACAGCGAAGCCCAGGGAAAACAGACTGCCTAGAGAAATCCTAGCAAAGCCCTGTGTTTCCCCACAGGAATGTATGTCAGTTTCAGTTCTTTGCCAGCAACGGAGCTCAGAGGCAACGTCAGATTGTGTGTATCTCAGTGAGAGAAAGAACACTGTGACTTCCCCCGTTCCTCTGACGAAAGCGGTTAGAGGGAGAAAAGCGTCCTTTGCTTTCGCTTTCCCGCAGTGAGCTCGGCAGATCTGCCCTTCGCGAAGGGCCGTTTTCCCCCGGAGAACTGCCTCGCGGTAGCCCTGTTCTGGAAGTGGAACGAGTATGCAGTGTTAGCGTTCAGCTATTGTGAAGGCTCGCTTTGGCCCAGGGCAAACGAAGCGCCGGGGGAAATCTTAGCAGAGCCCGGCGCCTTTCCACGGTTCAAAGCGTGGAACTGCAGACTCTTTTGCAAAGAAGAGAGCGCCCAGGCAACAGCAGCCTGCACGTTTCTCAGTGAAAGGGAGAACTTCCTTACTTCATCCAGTCCTCTGAGCAAAGCAGGCAGAGGGAGAGAAACTTTCTTTCCTTCCCCTTTCCTGCAACGAATTCCTCCTTTGCTCTTGCAAACGCAAGGCTTCTTCTGAAAAACTACGTCGCGGTGCAGGGATCCTTCCAGAGGAGCAACGGCATAGTTTCAGCTGGAAGGGCTTGGCAGAGCAGCCGGCGAGAAAAGGCCTCTTGCGATTCTCTTTTCTTTCTGCCTGAATGCGGTCAATTGGCACTTGCCAAAGCAAGGTTTCCCAGCACAATCTACAAAGCAGCAGCTCTCTCCTGGCAGAGGAAATCCCATGCAGTGTTGCCCTGGCGAGATAGTGTTGCTACAGCGAAGCCCAGGGAAAACAGACTGCCTAGAGAAATCCTAGCAAAGCCCTGTGTTTCCCCACAGGAATGTATGTCACTTTCAGTTCTTTGCCAGCAACGGAGCTCAGAGGCAACGTCAGATTGTGTGTATCTCAGTGAGAGAAAGAACACTGTGACTTCCCCCGTTCCTCTGACGAAAGCGGTTAGAGGGAGAAAAGCGTCCTTTGTTTTCGCTTTCCCGCAGTGAGCTCGGCAGATCTGCCCTTCGCGAAGGGCCGTTTTCCCCCGGAGAACTGCCTCGCGGTAGCCCTGTTCTGGAAGTGGAACGAGTATGCAGTGTTAGCGTTCAGCTATTGTGAAGGCTCGCTTTGGCCCAGGGCAAACGAAGCGCCGGGGGAAATCTTAGCAGAGCCCGGCGCCTTTCCACGGTTCAAAGCGTGGAACTGCAGACTCTTTTGCAAAGAAGAGAGCGCCCAGGCAACAGCAGCCTGCACGTTTCTCAGTGAAAGGGAGAACTTCCTAACTTCATCCAGTCCTCTGAGCAAAGCAGGCAGAGGGAGAGAAACTTTCTTTCCTTCCTCTTTCCTGCAACGAATTCCTCCTTTGCTCTTGCAAACGCAAGGCTTCTTCTGAAAAACTACGTCGCGGTGCAGGGATCCTTCCAGAGGAGCAACGGCATAGTTTTAGCTGGAAGGGCTTGGCAGAGCAGCCGGCGAGAAAAGGCCTCTTGCGATTCTCTTTTCTTTCTGCCTGAATCCGGTCAATTGGCACTCGCCGAAGCAAGGTTTCCCAGCACAAACTACAAAGCAGCAGCTCTCTCCTGGCAGAGGAAATCCCATGCAGTGTTGCCCTGGCGAGATAGTGTTGCTACAGCGAGGCCCAGGGAAAACAGACTGCCTAGGGAAATCCTAGCAAAGCCCTGTGTTTCCCCACAGGAATGTATGTCAGTTTCAGTTCTTTGCCAGCAACGGAGCTCAGAGGCAACGTCAGATTGTGTGTATCTCAGTGAGAGAAAGAACACTGTGACTTCCCCCCTTCCTCTGACGAAAGCGGTTAGAGGGAGAAAAGCGTCCTTTGCTTTCGCTTTCCCGCAGTGAGCTCGGCAGATCTGCCCTTCGCGAAGGGCCGTTTTCCCCCGGAGAACTGCCTCGCGGTAGCCCTGTTCTGGAAGTGGAACGAGTATGCAGTGTTAGCGTTCAGCTATTGTGAAGGCTCGCTTTGGCCCAGGGCAAACGAAGCGCCGGGGGAAATCTTAGCAGAGCCCGGCGCCTTTCCACGGTTCAAAGCGTGGAACTGCAGACTCTTTTGCAAAGAAGAGAGCGCCCAGGCAACAGCAGCCTGCACGTTTCTCAGTGAAAGGGAGAACTTCCTAACTTCATCCAGTCCTCTGAGCAAAGCAGGCAGAGGGAGAGAAACTTTCTTTCCTTCCTCTTTCCTGCAACGAATTCCTCCTTTGCTCTTGCAAACGCAAGGCTTCTTCTGAAAAACTACGTCGCGGTGCAGGGATCCTTCCAGAGGAGCAACGGCATAGTTTTAGCTGGAAGGGCTTGGCAGAGCAGCCGGCGAGAAAAGGCCTCTTGCGATTCTCTTTTCTTTCTGCCTGAATGCGGTCAATTGCCACTTGCCAAAGCAAGGTTTCCCAGCACAATCTACAAAGCAGCAGCTCTCTCCTGGCAGAGGAAATCCCATGCAGTGTTGCCCTGGCGAGATAGTGTTGCTACAGCGAAGCCCAGGGAAAACAGACTGCCTAGAGAAATCCTAGCAAAGCCCTGTGTTTCCCCACAGGAATGTATGTCACTTTCAGTTCTTTGCCAGCAACGGAGCTCAGAGGCAACGTCAGATTGTGTGTATCTCAGTGAGAGAAAGAACACTGTGACTTCCCCCGTTCCTCTGACGAAAGCGGTTAGAGGGAGAAAAGCGTCCTTTGCTTTCGCTTTCCCGCAGTGAGCTCGGCAGATCTGCCCTTCGCGAAGGGCCGTTTTCCCCCGGAGAACTGCCTCGCGGTAGCCCTGTTCTGGAAGTGGAACGAGTATGCAGTGTTAGCGTTCAGCTATTGTGAAGGCTCGCTTTGGCCCAGGGCAAACGAAGCGCCGGGGGAAATCTTAGCAGAGCCCGGCGCCTTTCCACGGTTCAAAGCGTGGAACTGCAGACTCTTTTGCAAAGAAGAGAGCGCCCAGGCAACAGCAGCCTGCACGTTTCTCAGTGAAAGGGAGAACTTCCTAACTTCATCCAGTCCTCTGAGCAAAGCAGGCAGAGGGAGAGAAACTTTCTTTCCTTCCCCTTTCCTGCAACGAATTCCTCCTTTGCTCTTGCAAACGCAAGGCTTCTTCTGAAAAACTACGTGGCGGTGCAGGGATCCTTCCAGAGGAGCAACGGCATAGTTTTAGCTGGAAGGGCTTGGCAGAGCAGCCGGCGAGAAAAGGCCTCTTGCGATTCTCTTTTCTTTCTGCCTGAATGCGGTCAATTGGCACTTGCCAAAGCAAGGTTTCCCAGCACAATCTACAAAGCAGCAGCTCTCTCCTGGCAGAGGAAATCCCATGCAGTGTTGCCCTGGCGAGATAGTGTTGCTACACCGAGGCCCAGGGAAAACAGACTGCCTAGAGAAATCCTAGCAAAGCCCTGTGTTTCCCCACAGGAATGTATGTCACTTTCAGTTCTTTGCCAGCAACGGAGCTCAGAGGCAACGTCAGATTGTGTGTATCTCAGTGAGAGAAAGAACACTGTGACTTCCCCCGTTCCTCTGACGAAAGCGGTTAGAGGGAGAAAAGCGTCCTTTGCTTTCGCTTTCCCGCAGTGAGCTCGGCAGATCTGCCCTTCGCGAAGGGCCGTTTTCCCCCGGAGAACTGCCTCGCGGTAGCCCTGTTCTGGAAGTGGAACGAGTATGCAGTGTTAGCGTTCAGCTATTGTGAAGGCTCGCTTTGGCCCAGGGCAAACGAAGCGCCGGGGGAAATCTTAGCAGAGCCCGGCGCCTTTCCACGGTTCAAAGCGTGGAACAGCAGACTCTTTTGCAAAGAAGAGAGCGCCCAGGCAACAGCAGCCTGCACGTTTCTCAGTGAAAGGGAGAACTTCCTAACTTCATCCAGTCCTCTGAGCAAAGCAGGCAGAGGGAGAGAAACTTTCTTTCCTTCCTCTTTCCTGCAACGAATTCCTCCTTTGCTCTTGCAAACGCAAGGCTTCTTCTGAAAAACTACGTCGCGGTGCAGGGATCCTTCCAGAGGAGCAACGGCATAGTTTTAGCTGGAAGGGCTTGGCAGAGCAGCCGGCGAGAAAAGGCCTCTTGCGATTCTCTTTTCTTTCTGCCTGAATCCGGTCAATTGGCACTCGCCGAAGCAAGGTTTCCCAGCACAAACTACAAAGCAGCAGCTCTCTCCTGGCAGAGGAAATCCCATGCAGTGTTGCCCTGGCGAGATAGTGTTGCTACAGCGAGTCCCAGGGAAAACAGACTGCCTAGGGAAATCCTAGCAAAGCCCTGTGTTTCCCCACAGGAATGTATGTCACTTTCAGTTCTTTGCCAGCAACGGAGCTCAGAGGCAACGTCAGATTGTGTGTATCTCAGTGAGAGAAAGAACACTGTGACTTCCCCCAATACTATCTCTGACG